>NC_056727.1:954523865-954642409 GCF_019279795.1 Protopterus annectens
GACCATTTTGTAGTCTCACCTTACCAGAGAAGGCATTGCACTAGGTGGTTTGCATTACTGTCTTGACTGATTCCATTTCTCCAGGGGTTTAAGTTCTTGGAATACTGTCTGCTAAGTTATGAATATAATGATGTCCTAACTGCAGTCACTGTTGCAGTATTCCTGACATATGGGTTGTCACTGCTGATGCCTGGTTAGGATACCAAAGCTTTACCTTCACTAGGTCTTATGTCCAACACATGACCTGTTGGGGTATAAAGACGGATGGACAAGCATTGTTCCTCAGACTGTCTCACTGCCAGCCCAAATGCTGGTTGTACATCTGTCACACTGTTCGTTGTTTGGTTGTTGGTGCATGGTAAGACCTTACCCTCCTGCCCTAAAGCACATTCCAAAAGAGCAATCACTGCCTAAGTAGATTTTCACAAAGGGCTTACTCCAGGTTTATCTTGGAAGCAGCTACTTCAACCTCTGTACACACCTTTACCAAACACTACAAAATTTATGCTTTCTCCAGGTGTTGGATAGCCTTGGGTAAGTCACTGCTCTCCAGACTGATGGGCAATGCTTCTCAATAGCCAACCACCCATCCTTCATGCTTCAGCTCTGGAAGTCACCCATATGTCAGTAATGCTGCAACAGTGATTTCAGTCCAGGCATAGTGCAGTTGTTTAAGAGCTTACCATAACACTGATTATTGTTGCAGTATTCCATCCCACCCTTCATCCCCTCTTCTCTTACTCATTTCCATCTTCAGTTATCTCTTCCACTGTGCTCTAGCTGTGGCTGTCTTATATAGGTATAGAAGAGTTTTATTACCAATTTGAGGTATACCACTCCTAGCTGACCAGTCTCCTCTCTAAGTAGTCATCAGGCTGCCGGCTTAGAAATAGTTTGAGGAACTATGCTCGTACATCCATCTTTATACCCCAGTGCATACAACTGCTCGTACATCCGTCTTTATACCCCAGTGCATATGAGCTGAGGTCATGCATTAGACATATGACCTGGGGAAGGGGAAGCTTTGTTACTTGGGTGGACATCAGTGATAACAACCCATATGTCAGGAATACTGCAGTACTGGTCAGCAGGACAGCTGCTGTTTTAGTAAGATGTCCTTCTGTATCACTGTTGCAGTATTCTGTACGTTAGGGATCTCCTGCCAAGGAAAGCCCAATGTCCAGCCAGTATACCAAAGCCTTTAGATCTTGTATGTTCCGTATGCCATACATATGCTCCCTGTACAGTATGTAGGGCATAAAGCTGACATACAGACCCACTTATCCAGAACTATTTTGCCACCAGTTTAAATGCTGTTATTATTCACTGGTCTGAACACCCTTTATTCTGCTGATACCTGGCACTTAGGTAAGTGCTTCATTGTGGTCTTTTTTGTTATTTATTGCTGGTCTTTTTTTACCTTAGAGTTCATGTCATCCAAGAAGGGAAAATGCCATTGTGGGAGGCAGATTCCCCATAAGCATTGTCAAGAATAGTCTCTCTCTTATTTGGATGCTTCACACGACCATATCTGGCAACTCATCTCAGATTTTTGTGTTCTGGCCATCATCTGTTTGGGTTACTTCATGGTGTGGAAGTCTCGCCCTCCTTTTTCAGGGATTCCTCAATCTCCTCAAGAGCAGCTTCCTCATTTCTCAGGTTCTTGGGCCCTTGGTGGACCAGGGAACTATTTGCCCTGTCCCTCCTTCCCAAGTAGGAAAGGAGTTCTACTCCAGAATGTTCCTGGTTCTTTGAAAAGAAGGTGCTTGGAGGCCTATTCTGGATCTCTCATCTCTCAACACCTTTCTCAAGGTTCCTTCTTTTCGGATGCCTTCTCCTAAAACCTTATTTCCTCTTGCTGCTTCAGGATTTTCTGGAGTCCTTGGATCTGAAGAATGCTTAGCTTCATATTTCTGTTCACCTTCTTTACTGGAAGGTGTTGCATTTCTCTGTTTCTTCCTCTCATATTCAGTTCTCTGCTTTGCCCTTAGGTCTCTCTACTGCTCCAAAGGTATTCACAAAATGACTATCTCCTGTGCTTGCTTTTTGCAGGCTTCAAGGCATTCAGATTTTTCCTTATTTAGATGACCTGCTGATTCAGGTACCTTCTCCCAGTTGCCTGCTAAATGCAGTGTAGTTCAGTTATCTCTTCTTCAACGTCTGTTGTTGACTATCAACTGCCAAATGTCTGTTCTGAATCCTTCTCAGGATCATGTGTATCTGGGCTCCAGGATTCAGACAGTGACAATGTTGGCCTCTCTTCCAGCTCCAAAGGTATTTTACTTGACAGCTTTCTTTCAGTCTCTTTCTCTGCCTGCCATTCCAGCCAAGGAGTTTCTTCGGACACTAGGATTCATGTCCTCTTCTATTCCAATGCTTCCTCTTGCCAGACTGCATATGAGGAAGCTTCATTCGTACCTCAAGACACTTTGGCTTCAGCATTGCCACCCTCTGGATTTCGTAGTACTTCTCCTTCCTTGTGTCAGATGGGAATTTGTGTAGTAGATTCAGCAACTTACCCTCCACCCAGGCCTGACCTTTCATCCTTCAGTTTCTTCTCAGGATCTGTTCACCAGTGCTTCAGAAATGGATGGGGGGCTTCATCTAGTCACCTGAAAGTTCAGGGTTTCTGCCCCCCATCAGAAATCAGACCATATCAACATCAAAGAGATGGAAGCTCTTTCACCACATGCTCTCTCTAGGTTCCCTAAAGGTTTACACAGCCAACACCACAGTAATGTAGTAAGTCAACTGTGGAAGGGGGGAGCATTCAGAGTCTTATCTTCTTTGCAGGCCGGCTGTTCAGCCCCGGGATCTGGCTGTCAGCAGGTAACTCTTCAGGCGGTGTATATTCCTTCAGAGCACAATCTAGTGGCAGACTGCTTGAGGAGGTCCAGACCACAGGCTCAACAGTGGATGCTTCACAGAGAGACGTGTTTGTGGATATTGTCCATTGGTGGGGTATTCCTCGGGTAGATCTTTTTGCCTCTCCTATGAACAGGCAGCTCTCTCTTTGTTGTTCCGAAGTGCCATGCCATCTGATGTAGAAGACGGATGTCCGTTGTTTTCCTTGGAAATGGATGTTTCTCTATGCCTTCCCTTCTGTCTCCCTACTTCCAAGAGTCCTGCAGAAGATTTAGCTGGACTCCATGAAAATCTTGCTAGTGACTCCCTTTTGGCCAAGACGGCACTGGTGTCCCCCTCTCATTGCATCTGGCCAGGAGCAATCACCAAAAGTTACCGCACTATTTAGATCTTCTCACACAGGACAAGGGTCACTCATCCATCCTCACTTGTCCACTGTTCAACTGACACTGTGAGTGATTGGGTTTTGATCCTTTTTAGATACCTCTTTTCTGAGGATGTGTTTAGGGTTTTTACAGGAGGCAAGAAAACCTGCAGCCAGAAACTCTTGTATGTCCAGGTGGAAAAAAATTTCTGTTTGGTGCCATGCTCATAACCAGGACCCTTTGTAGTGGGGGTCATCCTAGTTCTCTCTGATTTGTGTGAGTTACTCCAGTCTGGCGTAGCCTACTCCTCTGTAAAGGCCCATTTGTCAGCTCTTTCTCCCTGTCTATCCTTGAATCCTCCTTTGGCTCCTTAGTTTGAGGTCAAACAGTTTCTTAAAGATGTCCTACATCTTAGGCCTTCCAGGAAGCCTGTTCCTCCTCCTTGGGACCTTTAATTTTGTTTTAGGGAAACTGACCCAGGCTCCTTTTGAGCCTCAGCTTCTCTGCAACACTGTACCTGAAAAATTGTCTTGTTGCCTGCTGTTACTTTTGCTCAGAGGATTTCTTAGCTTCAGGCTGTTATGGTCATGCCTTCTTTTTTTTTTTTTCACAGAAAATGGGTGTCTCTTTGCACTAACCCCTCTTTTACGCCAAGGTTGTTAATGAGTTATTTTTAAATCAGGCAGTAGAGCACCCTTCCTTTTTTCCTTCTCCACAGTCTGCTAGTGGAGGGTCCTGCATAACTTGGATTTTCACAGACAGTTCAGATGTTATTTGAACAAAACAAGACCATTCATAAGTCTGACCAGCTTTTTGTTTCTTTTTGTCCCAGGACATTAGATTTGTCTGTCTCTGAGCAATCTCTTCCTAGATATTCTCTTCATGATAAGTGTTTTGTCGTCATCAGTTCAAGCTCATTCCCGTAGGGCACTTGACTGTTCTGTTGCCTTCTTCAAGGGTTTGGACACCAATTCCATCCTTGAAGCTACTTGGTCTTCACTGCATACTTTTACCAAGCATTATAAATTGCATATGTTTTCTAGGGCCAGAGCAGGTTTTGCTAGGGCCGTAATGCATGGGTTTATTGAGGGCTCTTCCTCAGCCTTCCAACTCAGACGCCTTTTCTTGAGCTGTTGTACTCTCCCTTATATACAGAGTACTGCAACAGTGATATAGAAGGACATAGTACAGTCATGTATAATTTTACAGTAACAGTAGATGTCCTTTCTTTACTGTTACAGTATTTGGTCCCTCATCCCACTTTTTCTTTTGGGCTTTGATTTGGTTGTCCTCCTGGCTGAGGGTCCCCCTTTGTCATTTGCATTTTCTCCATGTGGATGTGCATGGCCTCCTTTGTTCTACAGAGACTTTTCTTTACTAGAGCAATTCAGTTCTGGGTAACTGCTTCCCTACATGGGGAGCATACATGTGACATATGGTGCCTACACAATCTAAAGGCTTTGAGATACTGGCCAGAGATTGGTCTATTCTTAGCAGGAGATTCCTAAGGTACAGAATACTGCAACAGTGAAGAAGACATCTACTATTACATTAAGAGTTTACACAACTGTGCGTTCTTACACAGCTGTACTTTCTTTATGGCTGATATTATTCTCATTAAGGATCTGCATCCAAAATTCTACTCATTTCACAAACTTCTCCCATTCATCCTCATCTCCTTCCACTTTGATTAATAACCTTTTGCTTGTGCTGACATGTGAGCCTTAATTGCATAGCTCTAAAGTATCCCTTCAGATTTGGTAATTTTAATCCACTTAGTTCTATGAGGAGAAAATCATGCCATATAACTATACCCCTCTTCTTCTTGCAGATAAATTCCTTCACATCTGTATTATTGTCCTTTAGTTGATAAAAACATACCTCACCTGTGTGTAAAACTAAAGGGACTAAAAACATTTTTACCGCTTATATCTTAAGCTGCCACAACAGAACTCTTTAATCCGTACACCTGAATACCTCATCTTATATTCTTGCGTGGGAAAACAGTTTAGTGCTATAACTTTTGCTTTGTCTTCATTCATTTTATATCATGAAAAGGCTTGAAGTCCTCAAAATATTCCATAACACCAAAATGTCATCTTTTGTATTTGCAAATACAAAATAGTATCTGTAAATAAAGCTAACTTTTCTTTAGTACCATAGCATTTATATCCTTGAATTTGGAATCTGTGAGTCCCTTATTTTCTTTGTCTGTGGGTCTAAATGTAAAGTAAATAATGGGGGAGGGGAGGAGGACACCCCAGTCTTTTTCACTTATTCAAACTTGGCTTGTTGAAGAACAACTCTGGCACCTTAATTTTTGCTCTAGCCCTTCATGTATCTTACTAATTAAACTGTGTTATTCTATCAGATAATGAAAATGCTACCATTGTCCTACTAATAAAGTTCCAGATAACTCTACCAAATACTTCCTCTGCTTCAAGAACCACCGACAGTGGAGACATTTTCTTACATTTTGATTCCACATGGATCATTGATTTGTTATAGTAGTTAGATGTTCCCTCCCTTCCACAAAACCAGATTGATCCATATCTGTCAGTTTTGGCCCTCTGTATTCTCTGAGGTAATGTAGACGTAATTGCTTTATATAACCATGGTTAAAAGTACAAATGGGTCAGTATGAAGCTGGGTCTGATGGGTATTTATTCTCTTTTGGTAATACAACCACCACAGGTTTCTTCCAATTTGCTGGTCCCCCCTCACCACCTTTTAAAATACTGTCAAACAAAATCCTCCAGATCTTTATCTCATTCTTCTTTCCAGACTTCCACATGAATACTCTCTCTTCCTGGAGACGTTCCTGTTGATTTTTACATCATCTCTTCCTATTTTAATTGTTGACCATCATCTGCTTTTGAACTTTGCATAATTAAGTCTTCCATAAATATTTTTTTATTTTACATTTAACTGGGAAAGTCTGACTGGAAACGTCCATTTTCAGCGGAGGCCAGGGGAGAAAAGCTCCACATGTACCAAACAGTAATATATATATATATATATATATATGTAAAACATTTATACAGAATAACAATTATACAAGAAAAAAATTAAACTAATTACATAAGTGTACAAGATGTCATTTACATACCGTAAACAAAACGGGAATTTACACGGTAAGATATTTGCAATAGAAGAGGGAAAGTAGACCAAAAAGATGGTCACAGTTTTAGTTTGTAGAGAAGAGATCAGTTAGGGAAGTATGGTTACACTTTGGTACGCAGTTTACATGTTTACATCATTTCAGTTGGTTGTGTATTAAGGGACATACAAGAGTGTTAGTAGTGACAGTTCCAATTTAGACTTATTAGTGAAAGTATAGGTGTGGTCACTAATAACCTTGAGGGAAGTAGTTTAGTCTGGGGTATTACAAGGGCATAGCCATTTGTTTTGTGAGTGAGTTTTTAACTTTGTTTTAAATTGAGAGAGGGTTGGGATAGATGTAGTGAATCCATACTTTGCCTATATAGTTAGTAAATAGGGATTCCCCAGCTATGTTTTTGGCTGTATTGATTTTAATAAGTGGTTTGTTGGTGGAGCGTAAAGTTCTGGTACTGGAGTGTGGTAGCAGTTTATTTTGGAGAGCTCATTTTTTTTTCACTTTGGTAGAATATCTTATGGGCCATGATTAGTTGGTTATAGAGCTAATAGATGTAGGAGTTCTAGCCAATTGATCTTTTCAAGGGTGATACGGTGGTGAGCTCTCGATGGTGAATTGGTAGCGTATCTACCAATTTTATTGTAGCAGGTTTCAAGTTTAACTAGTTCGGATTTTCTTAGGTTGGTGAGTATGGGAGATGCATGCACATAGTGTAGATAATAAGTGAGTTTGGGCAATTTTGGCTTTAGTGTAATTTGTAAAGTATTGTTTGTTCTTATAATAATGTTCCAAGTGTTTTATGTACTTTTTATTGTTTGGGATATGCAGGTATCAAGTCTCATATTGCAGTCAATTTCAACTCCTAACAGCTTGGTATGAGGTGAGGGTGAAATGCTTGTACTATCTAATGAGGTTAAGTTAAAAGAGCACAAAGCTGCATTTGATTTGGTTGGCTGGAATAACATAAGTTTGTGTTTTTAGGGTTAAGACTTAACTGAGAGTTAGTTAGCCACAATTTTACTGCTTGGAATGATTGTTGTGTTACTTTTTTAAGTTCTTCTATGGTAAAAGCAGGACAGGTGACTTGTGTGGTTGAGGTGTGTAGGTTATTAGTGAAGATAGAGAGAAGTAATGGACCCAAGGTTGACCCATGTGGGACCCCTAATGTAATGGGTAAAAGGGGTGATAGTGTTTGTTGCCAGAGTACAGCTTGCTGACTACTGGCTAGGTAGTCTTGAAAGCAGGCAAGGGTAGAATGTGACAGGTTAAGGTCAGAGAGGACATTTAGGAGTTTGCTGTGTGAGACCATATCAAAGGCTTTAGAGAGGTCTAAAAAGATAGAGGACACATAGTTACCATTATTTCTGTGAAGGTTCATAGTGTTAGTGAATGACATTAATGCGGTAGTAGTATTGTGATATGGTTGGAAGCCATGTTGGGTATTGGTTAGTAGTTTGTTAGCATGCAGGTAGTCTGTGATTTGTTTGTGAACAATTCTTTCAAGGATTTTAGAGAGTGGAGATAGGATTGCTATTGGGCGAAAGTTAAAGAGATCAGTAGATGGGCCACCTTTATGAAGTGGTGGTATATGTGAAATTTTCCAAATGTTGGGGGACTTGGTGTTCAGTTAAGGATCTATTAATAAGGATGGATACTGGATAGGCAATGGCATCAGCAGTTAATTTTAGGAAGTCTGCTGGTAAGTTGTCTACTGCTAGGGTGGTTGGCTTTAGTTTTTTAAGGAGTCTTTTTGCTTGTATCCATTGGCACTGGTTGCAGTGAGAATATGGTTTTATTTTTATGTGGTGGAGAGTAGGTTGAGGTTGTAGAAGGATTTGTTTTTTTGACAGTGCTAGGATAGTCTCAGTAAAGTAGGTATTGAATTGGGTGGCAATATTGTCCTTAGTATTGGGTGTAGTAGGAGGGGGTGTGCTAACTTTGCCTGGTTGCAGTATATTGTTTATGGCTGTCCAAACTTCCTGTGGATTATTGCCATATGTGGTTTGGGATTTGGAGTAGTAGTTGAGTGTATCTTGTTTCATTTGTTTCTTTGACTGATTTCTGAGTTTGCGATAGGTTTGTAGTGCTGAATGGGATTTGGTTGTGTGCCACTGTTTCCAGGCTTTATCTCTTGACCATAGTAAAGATCTAGTTTCTTTAGTTAACCATGACACAAAGTTGGATTTAACTCTAATAGTCCGGATGGGGGTGTGGGCACCTAGGATAGATAGGTAGGTGGTATTAAAATAGTGTACAGCTTCTTCTAGAGGGAGATGGGTGAGTGGCATCCAGTTACAGTGTTTGAGATTATATATGAGGTCATTGAGGTTGAGGTGTTTTCTTATTCCTTATTTGTTGGTAAATAATTTGTTCGGCTGGATTGATATTTTGCCTGAGTAAATAGGTTGGGAGATGGTCGTTGAGGCTGTCTGGTAGACAACCAGAGCGAGATGAAAGGGTTGGCCTATTAGTATCCAGTCTAGTATTGATTGCTTGTTGGATGTTTTATTATACCTGATGGGGTGTTGAATGAGCTGGGTGAAGCCATGCAGGCTGATCACATTTTGGGGGTGGGGGGTGGGAAATACAAGCAGCCCAGTCTATGTTAAAGTCACCCATAATTATTGTTTCCTGAGGAAGCTTTTCTGATACCCAGTATAGTATGTGTTCTAGTGTTTCAGTATTGTCTCCTGGTGGGATATAGATACCAGTTATGTTTCACTGTTTCCTAGGGTTAATGCTCAATTTTGTAAGTAGAAGCTCTGCATTATCAAATGTCAGAATTTTAATGTCCAAGATTTCCAAGGATAGCTTGCTTTTGAATAGAAGAGCTAATCCGCCTCTTCTTTTACCTAACCTGTCCTGACGAATGGTGTTATATCCTGGTGGTAGGATTTCATTGGTGAGAAGTATGATATCTGGGGAGTATTGTGCAAGGTTGGCATGTAGTTCCTGTATTTTGTTTTTGATGATACTTCTATTAATATTTAGTAACAGGATGTCATTTTTATGTGTAGGGGGTATGGTTGTTGAGTGGGAGAGGTTGCTGTTGTGTGCAGGGGAGTTGTAGTGGAAAAGGGATGGGCCGGGATTAGGGTGAACGTCTCCACTGCAGGCTAAATTAGATGTAATTATGGCTAAGGTTTTTAAGAATTTCAGTATGTGTTTATTGTAGTGTATTTTAATTTATGCTTTTTCCTGGTTTCCACATTTTTTTTTTATTTGTACAGATTGTCATAATGTTGTTTTAAATAAAAGTAATACCTCTGTAGGGATCTCTGGTTATTTTTCTTGTCATAGGCTAAGTTTGGTGCAACACTTTCTATGTCTTTAGCCAAGTCTTTGCCCTAAATGTTTTGTGCTCTAGAGTTATCAAAAGATGGTTGCTTTCTAAACTCCGGCATATTGTCCAAATACTTTCTTATTTTACTTTTAACACACTCTAGCTGATCGTCATCTTGCTCTCTCAGATTCCCTTTATTCACCAATACTTTATTAGCCTTTCTAAATGATTTGTATTGCTTTCCTGTGTTATATATTTTTAAACTCTATTTTAATTTTATCCCAATCACTAGCAATCCTTTCTGAAGAATTTCATGTGTCTGTCTTAACTTTTGAATAAATTCCACTACCCAATCCTTAAATTCCTTTCATTTTAACAAGTAAGGAGGAAAACACCAGTGTATCATTTTCATGCCATTACCCTACATGTTTATCTTGGCTTTTATCAGTGCATGATCTAAAGTAGTCATTGGATGTGTGTCAAAGCTTTCAGTTAAATGTACTTAATCCTGTAAAGTATAATTGCTGTCAAGTCTAGCCCAGTTATTGTACCTTGGGGAGTAATGTATAAATTCTGTTGTCCCATTGTTCTTTGCTAATTGACTTAGTCTCTCTTCCCAATCTTTTCTAACCACTTCTGATTAATTTTTATTGCTGTTAATGCATTTTTTTCATATGCTTTGCTAATTATCCTTTATCAGCAGTTTATGTTCTAGACTTTGTTAAAACCACTACTAGAGCTGGTCTGTAACATGGCGCACTACTATCTTGCTTGTACTCTGATTATCAGTCCATGGTAGGGAAGGCAGTCTCTAATGTGAAGTCCGAACTTCTAGTTAGTCTCATACCACACTCTTACCTTTCTCTTTCATATTATTTGCTCTCAATACCTTGGTTCTTTTGCCAAGTTTCTTCAGTAAATTCCAGCTCTCTTAATTACTCTGCATCTTTATCTTATTTTTTATCTCCACATGATCCAAAAATGGTTATTGACTGTGTCAAACCATTCAATTAAACATTTACACTCCTGTGAAATATAAATTCTTTCTGGACTAGTCTAGTTATTGTACCTTGTAAATTCTGTCTGATTCCCTGCTGCTGAATTTGCATCTTTCACACCGAATATTCTTGTTTATCTCTCCAGAAATGTGCCTTCTTTTGTTATAATTTCCTTTCTAGATCCCGTTGATGCATCCTCAGTATTACAAATCAAAGTTCCAGTCTCCACCCATAAATAATAATTCCTGTTGATAGCGGATTATTTCTACCAAATTTTTAAGCACCATAATAGCAAGTTGTGGTGGAATATAAATGCATGTCAGTGTAATCCTTCTCCATTGCCAATAGCCCATTGCTACCGTAAATCTATTATTGTCTTTTTCTCCCTCTTCTATCACTGCTAGAGCCCATTTAACAATCAGTATTATTATTACTTTGTTTTTCCTGTGTCCCTTTCCTGATAAGTCCATTCTGTAACTCTTTCCTTGTCAAGTTCACATGGTCATTTCTATCCAAATGTGTCTTCTGCAACATTGCTGTTTGCTGCCTACATTTCTTACTTTCGGTTTTATATATATATATATATATATATATATATATATATATATATATATATACATATATATATATATATATATATATATATATATATATATATATATATATATATACCTTTGACGTCATTTACACTTCATGAAAATATGGACAGAGCAGACATTATGACATAAAGATATTACTCCCACTTGTTATACATGACTGAATGTGTATTTCCACTTTTTGGCTTACATGCATATATTAATGTTTGGCAGCAGATCTTTTAAGCTGTTGCGTCTTCTCTTCTCCATTTTTCAAGACTTTTTGCTTCAGTGAATACATTGAAACAAAAAAACTAGAGTTTGAGAACACCCCATCCCCTTTTAACGCGGAACAAACGCACAAAATTATGTACGTGTGCAACAAATTAAATGTAACCCTCCAGGCAGGAGTAGCCACCCAAATTGATGGTTGTATCCACAGGCAGTATTTAATTTAAAATTGTTTGCCCATACTAAAGTGCATGTTACAAGCACATGTTCCCACTTATGCTGTTTGCTTTCTGTTCTTTTATTATTTCTCTTCACCTTCCATATGTGAAAAACAGCTTCTTTACTTGCAATAGACATTAACTTTTAACCGTTAATGTTAAGTTGTCAAACTCGCCTTCATTCTTGCTGGATGGGTTCAGAGCCGATCCTCGGCTCCAACTCGGCACTTGCTAAGCTCGAGAGCTAATTTCACCAGCTCGAGGCAACCCTATATCCCATGATGCAAGGTGTGACTACCCAGATCTCGTTTGCCGCTTCGCGAAGAGGTCTTCTTTTACCAGCTCAGGTAGTGTTTTTTGTAATTTAACTTTCTACAGTCTAAAATCTTCCCCTTTTTCAAGCCTTTTTGTCTAGTATTAGAGTTAGTCTTTCTATAGCCTATCTCCTTAACCCTATACTCCCTCAACCTAATAGGTTTAGTTATTTTCCCCTTCAGGCCTTAAGCCTCCCTTTCCTTAATTCCTGTCAGGGTGTTTTAGTGTTGTACTTAGTCCCCCCCCCCTTCTTCTTAGTTAACTGTGTGGGTGAACTTTGTGTGTGTGTGTTGGTGCACTGGACATAATTATGTCCAAAGAATCGAAGGTCTCAGGCTTCAAGAAGTGTGACTCGTGCTGTCAGAAGATGTCTCTGACAGACGGTCACACTTCTTGCGTGTACTGCCTGGGACCTCCACACCTGCAGGACTCCTGTGCTATTTGTCATTCTTTTAGCCACAGAGTCCTGCAGGAACGTAGGAATAAATTAATCCTACGAGGCTTATTAAAGCCGGAGAGCTCCCCGACCAAGACCGGGTCGGGGATGCCCTCTAAGCCACCTAAGCCCCAGGCTTTCAGTTCGAAGCATTCGGCTGTGGCTCCGACTCCTTTGGAGTCTAGGTCGGCTCTGGCCGGAGCCAATCTTTCTCTCTTAGAGGCGGTGGTATCGGTGCCGGCCGGCTCCGATACACCTGCATCGAAGTCCATGTCCCAGACTGGAACCGATAAGTTATCGGCTCCGACTGGAACCGAGGGGTCTTCGGCTCCGATGGCTCTTACTAGGAAGAGATTTCGGTCTCCTTCCCTGGAGTCAATTCGCTCAGCTCCGGGATCTCTACATTCGGAGCGGAGCCATCGGAGCCGATCTTCTAGGTCTTCCAGGCTCTCTGACCACGACTTGGAGAGAGTGGTAAGCAGATTGCTGAAATCACAGGCACTGGCCCAGATGCTCCATAGCCCGTCTTAGCAGACGACCGCTGTCACTCATCCCCCTGAATTTCCTCCTTCGACTCTTCTCCAGAGTTTGGAGCTGGAGCTTCTCGAAACCTTGACTGTTGGTGCATCGGAGCCGATGCCACCCCGTTCGGCTCCGTCGTCTTCTACTCCGATTTCCTCCATGATACCTTCCATGGAGGGATCCGGTCGTCGTGACTCCCGCGTCGGCTCCGAGGGGGCGAGTGGCATCGGACCCTTGTCCGGCCCTGTTCTCCCTCTCGGAGCTTCGGCGTTGGTGAGTTCCGCACCGACATCGGCCTCGGAGCCTTCTCTTTCGGCGGGGCCGGGAGTTCCTGTTTTTTCGGAGCGGGAGCTCTCTGGCCTCCCTGGAAGGGGAGCCTTTGAGGTGATGAGGAGTGTTCTAGCCCCTCAGCTGAGTCAACAGTCGGTTCCATTAGCTCCCCCCTCCTCGGTGCCTGCTGGTATTTTTTCCCACTTCCTTGCTCCCGGACCCAGAGATCCATCGCCCCAGGTTTCCCCACTGGGAAGAACTTCCTCTTCCGAGGTTTCTCCTGATCCTTCGGGGGAACCCCCGCGTAAGAGGACGTGCAAGAGGAAGCACATAGGCTCCCCTGAGTCTACAACATCTGATACTGACTTAGATGAGTCAGAGGGATCCCCAAAGTCCCCCTCTGAGGATGTCTCCTTTTCAGACATCTTGGAACTCCTTAAACAGAGGGGGAACTGGCCTTCCATTAACCCCTCCGAGGATGAGTCAGTATACCTGGAGGCTTTTGGATCTCAACCTTCCACCTCCTGGGTGTCTCCGCCTTTCGACCCTCTCATGGAAGTGGTGGCTCGAAGGGCGTGGGTGGCCCCGGATTCTGTGGAACCAGTCCCTAGGAGGCCATCTAAATTTATCACGGCCCCAGTAGACAAGCAGTTTCTCACCAAGGGTGTCCCTGTTGATGCCATGGTGGTGGCAGCTGCCACCAAGAAGGAACTTGCCGATCCTTCTGTACCTGTCCATCCTCCTAACAAGGAATCTAGGACCATGGATAGGTACGGTAAGCGGATTTTTTCCTCAGCGACCTTCACTATGCGCTCGCTGAACTATCTCTGTCACTTTACTCGGCTTCAGAGAGATATTCTCAAGGAACTAGGTGAGGTAGTACAGGATCCGTCAGCTGCCGGGGCTCAAGAAAAAATTACCTCGCAGCTGGGAATCCTAAATTTCTTAACAAACTCCTCCATGCGGCTCATTTCTTATGCGGCCGATGGAGCGAGTAGAGCCGCAGGCACAGGAGTGGCCCTTAGGCGTCAGTCCTGGATGCGGCTTTGCAACTTCGCAGATCCCTTTAAGGCGTCCTTCACAAATACTCCCTTCGCCGGTTCGGCTTTGTTTGGACCTCAGGTGAAGGAAACATTGACCAGATGCGAGCAGGACGGCAAGACTCTTTCTGCCGTAGGAGTCCGTTTCTCCACCCCTTCAAGACCTTATCCTAAAGGTCAGAAGGGAGGGAAGATGGGGTTCCGTAAATCTCAGGGAGTCACGCCGGACGCATGTGGTCAGTTTACACCCCCAGAGGCAGAGGGGGTAATAACAATAGACGCCGCCCTATGGGGCAGAGGGGGTCCGCAGAATCAGGGTAGCAGAGAGCCTCTCCCTGACAAACCCTTCCAGCATCCCTGAGGTGTTGCCTGACTGTCCACCCTTGGAGGCAGTCGGGGGAAGATTGTTGCTGTACCCAACAGCCTGGCTTTCCCTTTCTCAAGACATTTGCGTACAGTCGATCATATCCGAGGGTTACAAGATTCCCTTCGAAAACTATCCTGTTCCTCAGAAGGTATTCCTCCCAGACGTTGCACCCGGTCTAAGGGAGTTCTCAAAGCTGGCGGTATCAAAACTTCTAGCAAAAAGAGCCATCCAGCCAGTTCCAGCAGACCAAATAGGATCCGGGATCTACTCAAGATTCTTTTTGGTCCCCAAAAAAACGGGAGATTGGAGACCAATTCTAGACCTCAGCAGACTAAACAAGTTTGTCAAGAAGGCAAGATTTCGGATGGTCACGCTTCAGTCCATTTTACCCTTTTTGGGCAAGGACAACTGGATGTGCTCAGTAGACCTTCAGGATGCGTACTATCACATAAAAATTCACAGGCGCTCCAGAAGGTTTCTCCGCTTTCGGCTGGGGACCAGTCATTTTCAATTCAGAGCCCTGCCCTTTGGTCTCACTACAGCCCCCAGAGTGTTCACTAAATGCATGGCAGCGATCACGGCTCACCTGAGACATCAAGGATTCCAGGTGTTTCCGTATCTAGACAACTGGCTCCTCACGGCCACCACCAGGCATCAACTTCTCCAGGCCAGGGACTACACTCTTCATATGTGCAGCCAGTTAGTAATTTCCATAAACTTCGAAAAGTCCTCCTTCTCACCTTGCCAGTCTATTACCTTTATAGGCGCAGAACTAGACACTGTTGGGATGTCAGCAAGACTCACAGATCAAAGACTTCTGGACATCCAAAAATATGTTCAGATCATCCTACTCAGCAAAAAGATCAGGGCCAGGTTTGTCCTGAAGGTGCTAGGACTTATGGCGGCTGCCATCGTACTTCTTCCTTTGGCTCGCTTCCATATGCGGCTACTGCAATGGATGTTATTCACCCAGTGGTCCTTCCAGCAGCTTCCCATGCGCCACGAGATCATCGTGACACAATCTTGCAAGAGTCACCTGACCTGGTGGATTTCTTCCCCTCAAGTCCTCCAGGGCAGACCGTTTGTTCCCCCGGCCCCGGTTGCCACCGTCACATTGGATGCCTCCGTGATCGGGTGGGGGGGGCATTATCAGGGCAGGATGGTCCATGGCACTTGGCAACCCTTCGAATACCATCTGCACATAAATGTCCTAGAGATGAGAGCAGCGCTTTTAATGTTGCAAGCCCTCAACGACTTTCTTCCTTTAGGAACTATTGCAGTTCAGACGGACAACATGTCCGTAGTATGGTACATCAACAAACAGGGTGGGACCAAGTCCTATCCACTGTGTCGAGACGCTGTCAGACTTTGGCAGTGGGCAATCTCCTCTCATCGGTTTCTGATAGCAACGCACATCCCCGGGAAATCCAACTTCATTGCGGACAGATTGAGCAGAGCTATTCTCATGCCTCACGAGTGGTCTCTCAAACAGTAGTGGAGGAGATTTTTCAGAAGTGGGGCTTCCCTTGCTGCGACCTTTTTGCTACACCCCAAAACAGCAAATGCCCAGACTTCTTCTCCCTCTTTCCACTCCCAGGCCAACCCCCCAGAGACGCTCTAACCCAGGTTTGGCCCCGGGGACTTCTTTATGCTTTTCCTCCATTCCCCTTGATACCTCAAGTCATTCAGAAAGCTACCGTTTTGAGAGCCAAGTTGATTCTCATTGCCCCTTACTGGCCTCGACAAATTTGGTTCCCGTTCCTTCATTGCCATCTATTGGTACAGCCTTGGCGTCTGGACCCAGTTCCAGATCTTTTGACCCACCAGTCGGCTCATCTGCACCAGGCCATTCGCTCTCTCAACCTCACCGCTTGGTTGCTCCACTTCCTTCATTAGCCAGGCTTCCTATGATTTCTAATCCTGTACGGGATATCATAGTAGCTTCTCTAAAGTCCTCTACCAGAAAGATTTATGCTAGTAAGTGGCAGCGTTTTTCCTTCTGGGCAAAGTCCAGGGACATAGACCCCTTTACTGCCCCAGTTCAATCAGTTTTGGACTTCTTAGCTGAGATTTTTCAGTCGGGTTCTTCTTCTTCGGCAGTCAAAGTCCAGCTGGCAGCAATCTCAAATTTTCATGTTGGCTTAGCGGACCAGAACATAATGTCTCACAAGCTTTGTAAAGCCTTTCTCAGGGGTATCTTTCTACTAAAGCCCCCAATTAAAGATCCTCCTCCGCAATGGGACCTGAATTTATTGCTGACATCCCTAATTCTTCCCCCCCTTCGAACCGGCTGCTACATGCTCTTTAAAATTTCTCTCTTGGAAGACAATTTTTCTGGTGGCTATTACTTCAGCTAGGAGAGTGTCTGAACTTCATGCTCTCTGTGTTCGACCTCCCTACTTGGTTTTCCACAAGGATAGAGTATCTCTAAGAACAAATCCATCCTTTTTGCCCAAGGTGGCTTCCCAGACGAATCTTAACCAGTCTATTGATCTTCCAGTATTTTTCCCAAATTATTCGGACAGAGCGGAACAGAAACTGCATTATTTGGATGTTCATCGCCAGCTCAGATACTACTTGGATAGAACTAAACAATTCAGAAAATCTGATCAGATTTTTCTTTCTTATGCAGAAAACAGAAAAGGTCTCCAAGGTGACCTTATCGAAATGGCTCTCTTCCACTATTTCCCATGTTTATCTCCTTAGGGGCAAAGAATTGCCCTCTAAACCTAAGGCACATTCTACTAGAGGCCTAGCCACATCTACAGCCTTTCAGGCTAGGCTACCTATTGACACCATTTGTGCAGCAGCCACTTGTGCCACGCCTCATACCTTTGTCTCACATTACAAATTGGACCTGGCCTCCAGAGACAGAGCTAAGTTTGGTTCCACAGTTCTCAGGAGTCTGTTCCATTGAGCCACCCAGGATAGAGGTGCTAGGGACGCAGTCCCATCCAGCAAGAATGAAGGCGAGTTTGACAACTTAACATTAAGAAGTTATGTACCTACCATAACGTTCCATGTTAGTTGTCTTCTCTCGCCTTCTTTCTTGCATCCCTCCCTCCTTTCCCCCTAGCCTGGACAGACCTTGAAGTTGTACTCTTCTCTGGGGACGAGTTTATTCTTCCTATGGACTCCAGTTGTGAGTGGTCACTAGTTTTACTAGTTCCCCTGTGTTGTGTTTACACATTTGGTTACTTTCTTCTCCTTCTGTTGGAAGAAGATAATGGGCATATTTCTATAGCTACCAAACGAGATCTGGGTAGTCACGCCTTGCATCATGGGATATAGGGTTGCCTCGAGCTGGTAAAATTAGCTCTCGAGCTTAGCAAGTGCTGAGTCGGAGCCGAGGATCGGCTCCGAACCCATCCAGCAAGAAAGAAGGCGAGAGAAGACAACTAACATGGAACGTTATGGTAGGTACATAACTTCTTATTAAAAGTACACTGACTACCATTAAATAAATACAGTAAATTATGCACTGTATCTATTAAATACATTACAATGTCCAGACTATGGAGGAGGTTACTACTGCTGCTACTACTACTAATTCACTTCACACAGTTTCAAGCATTTTTCACTGAACCACTTGACACTGCATCTTTAAATGTTACATTAGTTATGGCAAAGAATACTCATAACACTCGAGATTAAATGCTTGCTCCCTGCAGACAGCTGCTCTCGAAGTAAAAGCAGTCAACAGTGAGAAAAATGGCTAATATCTTTGTAGATGTATGAGTGAATGTATTTATATATTAGACTACGATTAATAGAAACAAAACTTGATTTACTTACAGTTGCTTTTTTATTCCATTCACTGTCTTAAACATTAATGATTTAAAGTCAATAAAATGTCTGTCTTTCTCAACCACTTTTTTTGCAAATTAATATTTCATGTTTATTACTATATTCAGTGGGACTGATGCTTTATGTTCTTTCATTTATTCACTAATTGTTGTGTTGCTAGTCTTCTTCCTGATCATTTCCATCTCCCAAAAACAGAGTCTGGTTCAAATCTAAGGTTCTCCTGATTTTTGTCAGCTCCCGTGCTTTTTTCATGTCTCAAGCTTTTTTTTTTTCTTGGGAACAACTGAAATTGGCAAGTGTATATGGGCTTTTTGTCAGAAGACTAAGTAGAGAACTTGCTGGCTTACTTTCTGTTGACTAATCTTTATTTCCTTGTTAGCCTGTTCTGCATCAAAAATGTATTTGATCCTCCAGAAAAAAATCTGAAGATGGCTGGATACAGCAGCTTTTCAACCTGGGTGTTAAGTGCATAATCGTTCTATAAACACCCTTATTTATCCAATTTTTAAAACTTTTCCATTCTTCCGCATTTTTGTCAGGATCAACTATTTCTACTGGTATGATTGTATCTTTTTCTTGGCTGCTTTTTCATGGCTAGGTTTAGAACATACACATGATGTGCCACTTTGGTTAACAAATCCTACTGTGTAGCATCAGTAAAGTTGCCTGTTTGTACTTTCATAAAATTAATACAAAGTGCTCCTTCCAATTTTTCTGTATAGCAGAAAATGTCAGGTTTTCTCTGTACTCTCTGCCTTCTGTCCCATACCCACCCAGCCTTTTCTTCATTTCTCCAATTCTTGCAGTCAGTTCATCTGAATAGCTAGTTGAAGCTTGTATTTTTCCAGACTTTTATTATTTGAGTTTATATATTCCTTTGGGTTTCATTTATTTTAAGTATCTCTGAGTGCATTTGATTTATTTTTTCCTCTAAGATACTGGACGCAATTTCCTGTACCAAAGCTGAAACTTGAACTGCTTTTTGCTTAACAGTTGAAGGATTCTTCTCAGCCAGAGTTTTCTCTTCTCCGTTTCTTGTTGATTTATCGATTAGGATCTCCATATTTCTTCATTGCTGCCATCCAGGCAGTGTAATTACTAGACTGTGACTAAATGTTACCCAAACTGATAGATGTTATGTTGTCCTATCTTGCCTTCATTCTTATTGGCCGGTTTCGGAACCGATCATCGGTTCGGACTTGGCTGTGTACTAAAGCTCGAACTCGAAAATTTCCACTTGGCTCGTGGCTAAATCCCTATCCCATCATGCACTGGTGTAGTTCCCCAGATCTCGTTTGCCATTAAACAGATTGGAGGCTTTCATCTTGGCCGTGGCTAAGTGTTGAACTTTTTTTCTAAAAATTGTCTTTATTCAAGTTTTTTGCTTACATAGTTAGTTAGTTCTATAGCGTCCTTAGTGAGTTATTTTTCTGTTGGTGTGAGTGTTGTTTGCACATATTTAGCCATTATTATGTTTGTGGTTGGCCATCACTCTTCTCATCAGGCCTTTCTCCTCCTATCCCGCCTGAACTTTCTAACCCGTGTTTTAGGGTTTCGTTAAACTTTTCGTGGCTGCACTGTTTAAGTTAGAAGTGCGTTCAAGTCACTGTTGTTCCTTCCTTTCTCTAGCTGGTAATTAGCTTAGCTTGTGGCCATTTAAATTAGAGGGCCAAGCACCTGTTCAACTTAAGAGGGCAAAGCTATTTCCCTTCCTCTTCTGCAAATCTTTAAGGTGTATTGTGTTTTTTTTCTAATGTCCTTGGATTTGGTATATTAGTGTGTGGTGTGCATTTATATACATATTTACATATCTTCTTAGAGTGTTGTTTGAGCTAGTGTATTTACAGTATGGTATTAGTTTGCAGTTAGTGTAAAAGTAGTTGTGTTCACTGTGTTATAATGTCTAAGGATCAAAAGGAATCAAAGCCATCCGTTCCGTCTTGAAGAAGTGCCAGAAATGCTCCCAAAAAATGTCCGTAACCGATAGACATAATACGTATACTGTCTCGGAATTGCAGGCTCTTATGGCAGTGGAGCTATTCTTTTTTTTTTCATGTGGACAG
Source organism: Protopterus annectens (assembly GCF_019279795.1). Lineage (NCBI taxonomy): Eukaryota > Metazoa > Chordata > Ceratodontiformes > Protopteridae > Protopterus > Protopterus annectens. Next base: position 954,544,339 of record NC_056727.1, read on the forward strand.
GGTATCTCTCAGGACCAACCCATCCTTCATGCCCAAGGTGGTATCCAGTGTGGCTCTTAATCAGACCATTCATTTGTCAACTTTCTTTCCCAATCCACAGAACAAGGGGGAGCGGATTCTGCATTCATTGGATGTACACAGACAGCTTAGATTTTACTTAAACAGGACTAAATCTCAAAGAAAATCTGAACAACTGCTGGTAGCATTTGCTGCAGGGGCAGAGGGAAAGGCTATTTCAAAGCAAACCATTTCCAAATGGTCTCCAATATTCTAGACCTGGTCATTACCAACATGGGAAATCGATGCTCCACATCTGTGGTCACCCCCTCGTTGGTCAGGTCAGACCATAAGCTAATCACCCTTAACATCCACATCCCACACCCACCTCCCAGTAAGGAAACCTCCATAAAAAACTTCTCCAAGGCCAACTTCATGCTACTCAAGTCAGAAGTTACAAACTTCATGACACCCATGCAGAGAGGAACTGAAAGTTCGACTGCTGAGTCCTACACTAAGGCACTGTACGGGCACATCCACTCATGCTTGAATTGTGCTATCCCAAATAGAACCAAGATGCTCTCCTCCAAAAAGAGAAGCCAATCTGTTGGTCCCCTGCCATAAACAAACTTTACAACAAAAGGAAAAAAACGTTGCAGAAAAGAGGAAAATCCCAGGATGCAAAAAACTCCCTTACCAGCCTCAGTAAGAAGCTGAAATCCCTCATAAAATCCTCCAAAGCTAGTTACTAAAATAAAATTGCCAAAGATTCCAAAGACAACCACAAGGCATTCTATAACTATGTCAAGAATCTAAATGGCAATGCCCAGATCTTTTCTGAGCTACAACAGAATGGCATTAAGTATATTGATCCCAAGGATGTTGCCAATATCCTGGCAGATCGATTTGGTGCCAACTTCACCCCCCTCTCACCCCCCTAAATGGCCCATCTCAATATCGGAAGATTGCCAAATTCTGGTAATTGCCACACAGGTAAAAAACGCACACTCCAAAGCTAAGAATACAGCATCCATGGGACCAGATGACATCCCGGGCTGTGTACTACATGAACTACAAAATGAACTGGCACCTCACCTAAGTCATGTTTAATCATACCCTCACCTCAGGCTTCATGCCCACTGAGTGGCACACAGCTACAGTTATCCCACTCCACAAGGGGGGATCCACCTTGGATCTTGGGAACTAACGCCCCATCAGTCTGACGAGCCTGATCTCCAAGGCCTTGGAACGTATTATCATGGAACTTATAAAAAAGACAATGACAACCTTAAAACACTGGACCCCACCCAGTTTGGGTTCTTGAAGGGCCGATCTTGTCTCCTGAACCTTATTGACTTCTTCGAATCAGTCTCTAGAGCCATGGACGAGGGTAAGGCAGTCCACACAGCCTATCTGGACCTTGCCAAGGCCTTTGACACCACCCCCCACTCTGGAATCCTAGATAAACTTACTAAACTGGGCATTAATCCCTATGTCAGTCGATGGGTTGCCAACTGGCTTACTGACAGAACCCACACTGTAAAAGTAGCTGACTCCAAATCCAGCTCCAGACAAGTGGAGAGTACCTCAGGGTTCAGTTCTGGGACCTCTCTTGTTTGGCATCTACTTCTCTGAAGTACAGGCCAACACTAAGGGACTCTGGCCAACAAAGTTTGCAGATGACTGCAAACTGGGAGCTATTATTGAATCCCCAAAATGATGTGGATACTCTACAAAAGGGCCTTACAGAAACAAATGCTTGGTGCTAGAGCCATGGGCTCAAGCTCAGTGCCAAGAAATGTATAGATGTTATGTGATCCTGTCTCGCCTACATTCTGACTGATGGGTTCGGAGCCGATCCCTCGGCTCCGACTCGGCACGCTTATGCTATAGAGCGAGGCCTCTAATTGGCTGAGCTATCTTTATCCCAGGATGCACCACCACTAATCCCCCAGATCTCGTTTGCTGCTTACAGAGCTTGGACGTGGTCTCAACATTGGCTGGGCTAAGTACTATATATTAGGCTTTTTTCCTGTCAGTATTTGATTCATTTAAAACCCAAAAGCTGTTTTAACGGCTATTCTTTGTGTACGAGTGTGTTTTTCTAAGATTTGGTAAAATTTGGTGTTTTTTTCCTGTCAGAGAAGGTTCCGTTTAAGTTAGAGGGGCCTTCCCCTGTGGTTACTACTTCTTGTGATTGTGTGTGGGTCAAGTACCCGTTTAAGTTAGAGGGTCTTGGCCCTCCTCTCTTTCCTTTTCTCTTTCTCAATCTTGTGTAAAAAAAAAAAAAAAAAAAAAAAAGTTCTTTAGTTTAAATTATTTACACTAAGTTAGGGGCGTACATAATTGTGTTCTTGTGTGTCAAACCCTTTAGTGTTTACTGTAGTTATCTGTTTTTTGTAGCCTGAATATGTCTAAAGAGCATAAACCCTCTGGGTTTAAAAAGTGCACGAGGTGTGGCTTCAAAATGTCCATAACGGACGACCACTCCTCGTGCGTCTATTGTCTTGGTGCTAAACATCTGCAGGAATCGTGCAGTGTATGCCATGCGTTTTCCTCCAGAGTCTTCCAGGAGAGGAAGAACAAATTAATCCTCAAAGGATTAATCAAGCCTTCCTTCGAGGAGGCTTTATCTTCCTCTTCGTCTCCTTCTAAAAAGAGGAAAGCGTCGGCTCCGACCAGTCAGTCAGAACCGACTGCTAAGAAAACTAAGCAGACTTCTCCATCAGCTCCACAGACTTCGGAGCCGAGGTCGGAACGGTCTGCCTCGATGCCTCCAGCCTCGACCCCTCTGGTTTCGGAGCCGAGGTCTGGAGCATCGAGAGGCGGGTCACCCTCATCGGCTACACTGATATTGGAGCCGATAAGGGTCATCGGCTCAGACTCTTCCCCCTCGAAGCCAAAGTCCTTATCGGCACCGAGGGAAATTTCCTTGAAGGTTTCCTCGGAGCCGATAATTGTTGAGTCATTTCGGAGCCGGTCCCCGAGCCCTTCGGAGCCGATGGAGAAATCGGTTCGGGCCCGATCGGTATCCTCGAGATCATCCAAGATGTCTGATTCGGACATCGACAGGGTGCTCCTTCGACTCTTCCAGTCTCCGGTGTTCCAAAAGATGGTTTCGGCTCCAGCCCATTTGGCTTCGGAGCTGATGGTCCACCCCCCTACTGTATTTCCTCCTCCAACAGCTTCGTCCCCATTGGAGCAGGTGCTGGTGGAACCAGTGGAGGTGTTAGGGTCGGGCCCGACCCTTGCTCCTACTCCGGCTCTTGGGTCGGAGTTCAGTGCATGGACTTCTTCCTCCGGCCCTGGGGGGGTGGCTTCGGGATTGATGCTTTCGGTCCCAAGTCCCCCTCTTGGTGCGTCGGCGGCAGGGGTACCGTCCACTGTCGTGGCCACGGAGGGGGGACCCTCCCAGGATTCTGGTGGTCTCGCCTTCAGGGCTATGAGGAGTGCTTTAGCCAAATCTTCCTTGGCTACCTCCACAGTTTCCCCAGCTCCTTCCCTACATTTGGAGACTGGGTCGTTGGCAGTCCCCCTGTCCATAGACAGCGGAGCCCCTGGGCCTCAGGTTACCCCCGCTGGGGTTTCTCCCCCTCCTGGAGGTCCTTCTGAAGCCTCTTCGGAGGAACCTCCCAGGAAGAAAACGTGCAAGAGGAAGCACGTTGACTCCCCTGACGAGTCTTTGACATCTGACACTGATCTCGATGATGCAGAGGGGTCCCCCAAGTCGTCCTCGGATGATGTCTCCTTTGCAGACATCCTAGAAGCCCTAAAACAGCGAGGCGGCTGGCAGTCCAAACCTCCTTCTGCTGATGAGTCCGTGTTCCTGAAGGCCTTCGGGGCTCAGCCCTCCGCCTCCTGGGTGTCTCCGCCCTTCGACGAGCTCTTGGATTTGATCTGTCGAAGGGCGTGGGAACACCCAGACTCTGTGGAACCGGTGCCCGCTCGTCCAAACAAATTTCTCTCGGCGCCCCCGGATAGAGAGTTCCTTACGAAAGGTGTGGCTGTAGATGCTATGGTGGTGGCATCTGCTACCCAGCAAGATGTAGCAGAGGCTTCTACGTCCGTCCATCCTCCTAATAAGGAGTCTAGGAGCATGGATCGGTACAGTAAGCGCACCCTTAGTTCAGCGGCCTTTACACTGAGGTCTTTGAACTACCTGACGCACTTTACGAGATTTCAGAGGGATCTGATTAAGGAGCTATCCGATACCCTCTTGGGTAACCTGCCTGAGGAGCTGGCCCAGACGGTTGGATCTCAGCTGGCTACAATGTCGTCCATTTCGAACTCGTCCATGAGGCTCACTTCGTATGCGGCCGAAGGGGCGAGTAGAGCGGCAGGTACAGGCATCGCTCTACAGAGACAAGCCTGGCTCCGCCTGTGTCATTTCGCGGAGGCCTTTAAGTCTTCATTTGCCGGCCTTTGATGGGTCCTCCTGTTTGGACCCAAGGTAAAGACACACTTACCGCTGTGAACAGGAGGGTAAGACTCTGACTGCCGTGGGCACGATTTTCCACTCCCTTTCGGCCTTATCCCAAGGCTAAAGAGGAGGGAAGATGTGGTTCCGTGATCTCAGAAGTCTTACCCTCTCAGCAGGAAGGTTCCCCTCCAGAGGCAGAGGAGGGAAATTCATCGAAGACGCCGTCCCAGAGGCGGCAGAGGCCCTCGCAACACTGGAGACCGCGAGTCCTTTCGTGGCTCTTCAGCTTTTCATAGTCCCTGAGGGATTGCCCGACTGTGCTGCTCCGGAGCCAGTCGGGGTCGTTGAAGCACCTGAAGGCCTGGGAAGGGATCACTCAGGACCGATGGGTGCTTCGAATTATCGCCAGAGGTTACTCCATCCCATTCTCTTGCCCCCCCCCCCCCAGTCCAAGAAAATCCCGGACCCGCCACCCAGTCAACGGGATACCGCAGCCTCAGAAATTTCAAAGCTGCTGCAAAGGAGTCATCCAACCGGTCCCCGCAGACCAGATCGGATTAGGGACTTACTCAAGATTCTTTTTGGTGCCAAAAAAGACCGGGGACTTGAGGCCCATTTTGGACCTAAGCAACCTGAACCGTTCAGTCAAGAAGTCCAAGTTCCGAATGGACACTCTACAAACCATTCTCCCATTGTTGGAGAAAGGTGTTTGGATGTGCTCCATAGACCTCAAGGACGCGTATTATCATATCAGAATACATCAAACGTCCAGGAGACACTTGCGCTTCAGCCTAGGAGGCAGTCATTTTCAGTTCCGTACGCTGCCCTTTGGTCTCACCTCAGCCCCCAGGGTGTTCACCAAATGCTTGGCAGTAGTGACTGCTCACCTGAGAAGTCTAGGATTCCAGGTGTTTCCGTACCTAGACGACTGGCTCCTAACTGCCACCTCCAAGCATCTACTTCTACGGAGCCTGCAAGCCACAATATCACTGGGCAGTTCCCTTGGAATCACCTTCAATTGGCCAAAGTCTGTGTTGCGGCCATCTCAGAGAATAAGATTCATAGGGGTAGAGATAGATTCAAACCAGATGCGGGTCTATCTACCTGCAGACAGAATTCAAACCATTCAAAATCAGGTTCGAGCCTTACTCCCCAGGTCCAAAGCCCCAGCCAGAATGGTCCTACAGCTATTGGGATCCATGTCTGCCACAGTTCTGCTAGTTCCCTTGGCAAGGTTACACATGAGAATCCTCCAGTGGCTTCTTTCAACTCAGTGGTCCTTTCAGGAACTCCCTCTCAATCATCTCATATGGATCACAGAATCTTGCAAACGGGACCTTCGCTGGTGGCTAGTGTCCTCCAATTTGGATCAGGGACGACCCTTTGTTCTTCCTCCTCTGGCGGCCACTTTGACCACGGACGCCTCCCAGACGGGGGGGGGGGGGGGGGCATTCCCTGGGCAGGTCAGTCCAAGGCAAATGGCACCCGGAAGAGACCCCTCTCCACATCAACATCCTAGAAATGAGGGCAGTACTCCTGTCCCTTCAAGCCCTTCACGATCATCTCCCTCAGGGCGTAATTGCTGTTCACTCAGACAACATGTCAGTTGTCTGGTACCTGAACAAACAGGGAGGGACCAGATCCTATCCTCTTTGCAGAGAAGCGATGAGAGTTTGGGAATGGGCAGTCTCGACCAAACGCTTCCTAGTGGCTACTCACATACCGGGCAAGTCCAATGTCATAGCCGACAGGTTGAGCAGAACCATCCTCTCTCCTCACGAATGGTCTCTGAATATGACAGTTACAAGGCAGATTTTCAGCGAATGGGGAGTTCCGTGTTGCGACCTCTTCGCGACTCCGCTGAATGCGAAGTGCGAAGAATTTTTCTCCCTAACCCCGGCTCCGGGGAAGATCCCCATGGACGCATTAGTCCATCCTTGGCCCACCGGCCTGCTTTATGCCTTCCCTCCAGTTCCTCTCCTCCCCAGGGTGATTCAAAAGGCATCTCTCTTAGGGAGCAAGATGATCTTAATTGCTCCTTACTGGCCTCGTCAAGTGTGGTTTCCCTATCTTCGGAAACATGCTCTGGAAGGTCCATGGTTCCTGGACCAGGCCCCAGACCTACTGATTCATCAGTCGGGACTACTACACCAGTCCCTACACACCTTAAAATTGACAGGACATGCACTGGATCTAGATGTTGTGCACATATTATCTTCAGCCCACAAGTCTGCTACGAAGAAACTGTATTCTAGCAAATGGAAAAGGTTTGCTATTTGGGCTCAACTCCGGGGCCTGGACCCCATTTCTACTCCCGTGGCAGAAGTACTCAAATTCCTGACCTCTCTTTTCAATCAAGGCTCTTCATTTTCTACCATCAAAGTACAATTGGCAGCGATTTCTAATTTTCATGAATCCATAGACCCACCTTTAATGAGCAACAGATTGTGTAAGACCTTCTTGAAAGGTGCTGCTCTATTAAGACCTCCGATTTCTCATCCTGCACCTCCATGGGATCTCGATATAGTGTTGCGTGCCTTGACTTCTTTCCCCTTTGAACCGGCAGCTACCTGTGATCTAAAGTTTCTATCATGGAAGACAGCCTTTCTAGTGGCGATTACTTCAGCCAGAAGGGTTTCAGAACTTCAAGCTTTGTCAGTGAAACCCCGTGCTTGGTTTTCATACAGACAGGTTGTCCCTCAGACCAAATCCTTCTTTTGTTCCTAAAGTTTGTTCTACTTTATGCTTGCAACAATCGTTAGAGCTTCCAGTTTTTTTTCCCAAAATACTCCAATAAAGCGGAGTTTATTTTCCACACACTAGATGTCCACAGACAGTTACGTTTTTATTTAGATAGAACCAAACAATCAAGGAAAACAGATCAGTTGTTTGTATCCTTTGCAGAAAACAAATTGGGCAACGCTGTCACAAAGGTCACTATTGCCAAATGGATCAGGGACTGTATTACTCAAGCTTATATTTATTCTAACAAACAGCTTACCACCTCTGTCAAGGCTCATTCTACAAGGGCTATGGCTACTTTGGTAGCATTTCATTCTAAGCTTGCTATTGGTGACATTTGTGCTGCGGCTACATGGTCTTCCCGCACACCTTCATTTCTCACTACAAATTAGATGTGGCATCTAGAGGACGAGCTTCATTTGGTTCCACAGTGCTCAGGAGTGTTTTCCAATGAGCCACCCGGGATTTAGGTGCTAGGGACACTGTCCCATCAGTCAGAATGTAGGCGAGATAGGATCACATAACATCTTTTAGTTATGTACTCACCATAACTTCAGATGTTTGGGATCCATCTACTTCATTCTAATAACCCACCCTCCTTCCCCCTTCCTTGGAGATCAGAGGATATCAGAAGGTCCGAATCCTGTCGTTTCATCTTGAAACATCTAACAATGTTATATAAACAAGCTGTGCATGTGTGCATGAATGCGGACAAACAAGATCTGGGGGATTAGTGGTGGTGCATCCTGGGATAAAGATAGCTCAGCCAATTAGAGGCCTCGCTCTATAGCATAAGCGTGCCGAGTCGGAGCCGAGGGATCGGCTCCGAACCCATCAGTCAGAATGTAGGTGAGATGGATCCCAAACATCTGAAGTTATGGTGAGTACATAACTAAAAGTTATCCCCTTTGGGAAAAAACATGTACCAGTGAATTATCACATCGGTGGCATTACACTAAACACCAAAAGTCTGATAAGAGACTTAGGGACACAGATGGACAGTGGTCTCACCTTCAATAACCACATCGCCACAACAGTCAGAAAATCCTTCAATGTGGCACACAGAAAGAAGGAGGTCATTGTCCCACTGTACTCATCCCTCATTAGACCCATTATAGAATACAACGCCCCATTTGGTATGTACCTCTCAAGACATCTGCAACAACTGGAAAGGATGCAGAAATACCTCACTAAAAGAATCACAGGCCGAAAGCAGATGCCCTATGCTGACCGCCTTAAAAAACTCCAGCTATACTCTGTCGCATATTGTCTACTCCGAGGCAATCTCTGCTTAACATACAAGGCCATGTCATGCCCAGAGATGTTGGGCATGCTACACTTAAAGAAATCCCAATCCCTCAGAGCCACACACTCCAGGGATCTCAATCTTGTCATCACAATAAACAAAACATGTTTGGGGAGTCTCTGGGTCAGGAACCTATCTCTCCGACTCTGGAATAGACTGCCCATACATGTCAAGCAGAGCACTTCTTTGGCCCTCTTCAAAAGGAACCTTGATGATTTGATGGGAGAAAGGAAATTCACTCCAGGGATCACGTCAGTCACCCTGCTAGACAGGGTTCCAGGGAAGTAAATAGTATGGGAAGAAATAGCCAGGGAATTGTTATGGCTAGGCTTGTATAGGCCCTAGGGCCGATAGCTAGTACCAACCTATGAACCTATAAGCCATTGTATTAGTTTCTGCTATAAGCACCATGGAAAAACTATCCCCCAGGGGATCAGATCCCATTCCACCAGGGCTGCATCTACTTCACCAGCCTTTCTCAGAGGTGTTCCTACCAGGGATATTCTAGAAGTTGCTACCTGGAGCTCAGTTCATACTTTTCACCAAACATTACCATTTACCACTTTTCTCTAAATCCAGAGCTGGCTTTGCCACTGCTGTCTTGCAGGGCCTTATAGCTGGTCCTAATGCTGTATAATTTCCTTCTCCCAACCGTAGCTTTGGGAATCTACCCAAATGTAATGACTGCAACAGTGAAACATGAAGAACATAGTACAGTTGTGTACACTTACCATAAATGTAGATGTTTGAGCGTATTCACTGTTGCAGTCCTGGTTGCCCTCCCTCCAGCCCCCTATTTTTTTCTGGCTATACCTCTACTTTCTTTTACTAGGTCTAAAAACCCTTTTGGTGTATTTGCTTTTTGTTGGAGGTATATTTTTGTGTTTTAAATTTTTTGCTCCCCATTTGGGGGTCACCTGACATCTGGGGCAAGAAAACCTGATGTAATGGCGTCGGCTGCATGTTTTATACCCCTGATGACCTGACGTCATGGAAGAAGGGACAGCACCCGACGCAGGACCCAAGACTTTGTTAATCAGGCTGACTAAGGGCAACCTGCCAGCAGATTACCTAAATGTAATGACTGCAACAGTGAATACACTCAACATCGACATTTATGGTAAGTGTACAGAACCGTACTTTCCTGGAACCAAACTCAATGGATGGGCACAGCAGCGCCCAATTTACCTCAGATTCTTCAATACTTAACTGAGATGCTTCACAAGGGCCTTTGCTTTTCCTCCATCAAAATTCATGTTCCAGCCATTTCAACTCATTACAACACAGAACCACCCCTCTTCTCTCATCCACTGCTTAACCCATTCCTCAGAGGGGCCAAAAACTTAATACCACCCAGGAGAGCCCCTACTCCAGCCTGGGACTTTAACTTGGTATTGGAAAAACTCACTCTACCTCCTTTTGAGCCAGCTGCAAATGCAGAGTTGAAATTCCAGCTGATGTCAGAGAAAAAGGGAAAGTGCCAATTCCCCATAAGGACGCCCATGACAAATGTGTTTTCTGCTTAGTCTGGGAACACGACCATAACGCCTGCCCTATTTGTAAATCTTTTGTGCCTAAGACCTTATGTAGTCATCTGGCAGCTTGAAACCTTTACTTAGAAAACCAATGCCTCAAACAGCTGGCTGTTAGGATGGATCCCGCTTCGGAGGCCGGCCAAGAACCTCCGCGTAAGAAGGCTAAGATGCCTAGGCCTTCATCGCCTGCCACTTCACACCCGGATGCCCCGCCAACTACAGATGTAAGAGTTGAGCACTCGGTGGATCCGTCGGCTCCATCGACCTCCCTCGTGGAGGCCGATGCACATCCGACGACCAGCACGTCCACAGAGCTTTCTCAGACACCGAAGCCTGTCGATGTCATTCAAGCAGAAAACAAGGACATTCTTCTTCAACATCTGGAGTTTGTAAAAAGGCTTCTAACATGCCTAGGGTACACAATAAATGAAAAGAAATCACAACTAGTACCCTCTCAAAAGATTACATTCCTGGGTGCAAGCTTGAATACAACTGCCCAGATGGCTTTCCTTACGCCAGACAAACAAAGACAACTGACTATTTACTTCAAACAGATAGCAACAAAAACCCACTTATCTGCAAGACAATTTCTGCAGGCTTTGGGGTTCATGGCATCCTGCATTCTACTAATTCCATATGCAAGACTGCATATGAGGAAACTACAGTGGTATCTAGAAAGTTTATGGAGTCAACATTGTCACAGTCTTGAAACAATGATTCCTCTCATTCCCTGCCTACAACAGGAGATGTCCTTCAAGGATGCATCTGCAGTCATAACAAATGGGTTGTCCTGTCGTCAGGCAGCCCTTCGGTCGGCCGGATTCCAAAGTCTGGGTCCGGCTTCGGCTGATGTCGCACTTCACCCGACGTCATCTCTGCTGGTCTTCGGGTATAAAGGCATCAGCCGACGCCATTTTCCTCAGTCTTTCTTGCCGCGTGGCGCCCGAAGCAGAAGCTGTTCGCAAGTGCCGGTCGGTCAGATCCAGAGATTACTACTACCGAATACTACTTCGAAGACTTCTAAAAGCTAAGTACCCGTTGGGGACTCTTTCTTGCCTCAGCCGATGTCAGAAAAAGTCAATAACTGTTTAACTTGTGGGAAACAAATACCTCATAAAGATTTCCACTCTTACTGCCTGCCTTGCTTAGGCCCAGACCACGACGTAGCAGCCTGTTCGGCCTGTGCTTCCTTCAACCGGCGAGCGCTTAGGCGTCGGTCGGAGTTGCTGAACAGTTTTCGGCTCAGATTTTGCGTACATTATGCCGTCGGATCCTCCGACTACCCAAATTGTTTAAAAACGCAAAGAAAAGACCGACACTCGCGGTCCGCGGTTTCGGCGAAACCACGGTTAAGCAAGCATGAGTGTCTCGGTTTCGGCGAAACCGAGAAAACCGATCTATCTTCAGCGAATCCATGACTACTACTGAGGCTCCTGCTACCTTAGTTGAATCGGCCTCAGAAATTTTGCCTACAATTGTGGTTCCTAGTGATTTATCAGACACCATCCCTTTGGATGTCTGCACCCCAGCACGTGGTGCTGCTAGGCCTCCTGCAGCCATGTCTATTAAGGCCTTTGCCAGGGCTAAAGCAGCCAAATCTTTTAAATCAGTGCCTGTTAAGCCCCCTCACACAGGCCCACTTCTAGTTCACAAATGCTTACTCTGGCAGAGGATTTAATATCCTTAATTAGGGGATCCCAATCTCACCCAGACAGGGCCTCTCAGCCCCAAGAAAAGAGACCTAGAGCAGAGCCTCCCGAGCCAGTGTCCTCTGATGATTCTGCGGATGACTCAGACATTACAGACCAGCCAGAGGCTCCTTTTTCTACTTATGAAGATTCCGATGCTGAAGAATCCATTCCAGCTGCCTCTCCACCAGAGGAATTTTCCTTTGGGGAAACCTTACATGCCATGAGAGAACAATTCCAATGGCAGGGACAAGATTTCTCAGATTCAAGAAAAAGGCTTAGGACATTTCTGCACTTACCACAACATAGGCCCTTAGCTATACCTCCGGTACTGCCTGTTGTGGATGATGCATTTAATGATGTTTGCACTGCTCCTGATTCTTTACCTCCAGCCCCTGCCAAACCAGATAGATTTTACAGGGTGCCAGACACTTATCACCACCTATACAAGGCCCCACTTGCAGATCCTGAAACTATATCCCAGGGGCCTAAGGCAGTAGCCTCGACCTCAGCAAAAAACCCTATTCCTTCTGAAAGGGAATCCAGGTCCTTAGAGATGGGGAAAAAAGTTTACACCTCTGCTACTCTCTCAGCTAGAGCTTTAAACTGTCAGTTTCATATGATCCAATACCAAGAGTTTATGCTTGATCAGTTAACTAAAAAGCTGTCCTCTGATGACTCCTCAGATAAGAAATATGTATTAGAAATGGTGAATAACATCCAACAGGTTAGTAACCATTCTTTAAAATGTGGCTATGATGCACTGGAGGCTTCATTTAGATCAGCCATGACTGGCACAGTGATAAGAAGACATGCATGGTTGAAAGAACAGGTCTTACCGGATCATGTTAAAGCAAAGCTGTTAGATGCTCCTATGGATAAGGCCAGTCTATTTGGTACACCTGCTCAGCAAGTAATGAAGAAAATGGAAGAGAAGGCAAAATCTGTACAAACAGTTAAAGATTTCTTACAGGTTCAGCCCCAAGGTTTAGCAGGAACTGGCCTGCCAAAATTGGTCCTTTCCAGACTCCTCAAAATCCCAAGGAGGCAGGAATAGACGCTCTAGAGGCAGAAATCAATCCAGAGGAGGTGCCTATAGAGGACGACAGTGGCAAGGCAATAACCGAGGCACAGACACAACCACTGCCACTGCAACAGGACAATCACAGTGACTTGGCTCTGACACCGCCTACCAGGGAGCAAATAGCAGCACCTTTAGGCGGAAAGTTAGCCTTATTTTCAAAAATTGGCACTATATCACAAAGACAAGTGGATTTTGCAAACCATAGACCAAGGCTACAGGTTCCACTTCCACACCTTACCAGTAAAAGAGGAATGCCAAACCTACCTCCAAATCAAAAACAGAAGCTCTACAGCAGATAGCGGAATTAGCAAAGATGAGAGCTGTGGAAAGAGTACCAATAACAGAACAGGGCAAAGGATTCTACTCCAGACTCTTCCTAGTACCAAGAAAGAGAAAAGTTGGAGACCTATTCTCGACCTGTCCGTCTTAAACACATACATCATTGTCCCAAAATTCAAAATGCTGACCCTACAGCAACTTCTTCCCATGCTGGGCAAGGAGTGTTGGCTGGTAACTCTAGATCTCAAGGAGGCATACCTGCACGTCCCCATACGACCAAATTGCAGAAGATACCTCAGATTTCTTGCAGGATCAGAGCATTATCAATTCTCAGCATTGCCCTTTGGCTTATCTACTGCGCCCAGAGTATTCACAAAATGCCTGGCATCAGTAATCGCTCACTGCAGACTACAGGGAATCCAAATTTATCTATGCCTGGACGACTGCCTGTTACAAGCAGACAACAAAAGCAAGCTGACAACAGATTTACAAAGGGTCATTTGCTTACTACAAGCCCTGGGATACACAGTCAATTTACAAAAGTCAAGGCTGATACCATCCCAAACAAGAACATTCTTGGGTGCGGAATTGGACACAGTAAAACAAATGGCATTCCTAACTGCAGAAAAACAAAAAGAACTCCCTCTTTACTTCTTGGCATTAACAAAGCAGAACAAACTAACAGCAAGAAAAGTACTGCAGGCCTTGGGCTTCATGGCATCATGCATAATCTTGGTCCCACATGCCAGACTGCATATGAGAAAGCTACAGTGGTACCTAAAGAATTTATGGTCTCAACACAGGCACAGCTTAGAAACCGAAATCCCACTAATCCCATGCCTAAAACAGGAGTTCCTATGGTGGGCTCAAGCATGCCAGTCAAACCCAGGCTTACCCTTCCACAACTTTCAAGCAAGCCAAACCATCACAACGGACGCCTCAGACCTAGGCTGGGGGCGCACATGTTGGACAAATGCATACAAGGATTGTGGACTCAAGACCAGCTGCACCTGCACATAAACCAAAAAGAAATGCTGGCAGTAAAACTAGCAATCCAGAAATTCAGACCATTCCTCAAAGAAGGCCATTTAATGATAAGGACAGACAACACCACAGTCATGTGGTACATCAACAAACAGGGAGGCACTCATTCATACCCCCTATGCAGAATGACTCTGGACCTTTGGAATCTGGCTCTGAGCTACAACATCCAGTTACAGGCAATATTTGTGCCGGGAAAAGAGAACACCCTAGCAGACATGTTAAGCAGAACCACCTCGGATGCTCACGAATGGATGCTACACCCGGACATCTTCAAGGCCATCACAAAGAAATGGGGAATGCCACAAATAGACCTATTCGCATCTCCACTCAATCACCAGCTCAAAAAATTCTGCACAAGGACATACCACCCACTTGCATGGAAGGTGGACTCTCTATCCTTCAGTTGGAAAGGCCTGACAGCATATGCATTTCCACCTCTTCCCTTGATGCACAAGGTACTACTGAAAATCAAAGAGGAACGTCCAAGGATAATCCTGATAGCTCCGAATTGGCCAAGACAACACTGGTACCCATTGCTGAGGAGCATGTCTCGGGGGAGAATGTGGTCAATACCCCTGATGCCTTTGATGTTAACTCAGAACAACTACAACATCATGCATCCAAACCTAAAAATCTTGCAACTGACTGACTGGAACATCACATAGCAGCAACTAACCCAGACCTATCCCAAATGGTTAAAGACATTATCCTTGAAGCCCGCAGACCTTCAACAAGAAGGAACTATGCAGGAAAATGGAAAAGGTTTGTCATTTGGAGTACTGAAAGAGGAAAAGATGTGTCGAACATAGATATTGCTAACATCCTGGAGTACTTGGCAGAGCTTCTACATACAGGCCTGTCCTATTCCTCCATCAAGATACATGCATCAGCTATTTCAGCAGAATACAGCTTCGATCCACCTGTCTTTTCGCATCCTCTACTCAGGCAGTTCCTCAGAGGGATCAAGAATGTAAAACCTCCTAGGAAACCACCATTACCAGCGTGGGACTTGAACTTTGTGCTAGAAAAGTTGACACTCCCTCCGTTTGAACCAGCAGCAACAGCAGATCTGTAACACCTATCATGGAAAACTGCTTTCCTACTGGCAATTACTTCAGCAAGGAGGGTTTCGGAACTACAGGCCTTAATGGCAGTGTAACCCTTCCTAATCTTCCATCAAGATAGAGTGTCCATGAGAACTAATCCTACATTTATGCCTAAGGTGGTATCCAGAGTGTCTTTAAACCAGGCAATCCACCTACCTACCTTCTTTCCCAATCCACAGAACAGGGGGGAAAGACTGCTGCATACCTTGGATGTACATAGGCAGTTACGCTACTACCTGGACAGAACCAAAGGTAACAGAAAAACTGACCAGCTTTTAGTAGCCTATGCAACAGGAAGGGAAGGAAAAGCAATTTCCAAACAGACAATCTCCAAATGGATAGGAAATTGCATAAGATTCTGTTACTCCTACCATGGAAAACCAATTCCACAGAACATAAGACCTCATTCTACAAGGGCTACAGCCACTACCACAGCTTTCTTACGAGGAGTGGCAACCAAGGACATTATTGAGGCGGCTACTTGGACCTCCGTGCATACATTTGCCAAGCATTATAATTTACCTCTATACTCTAGATCCCGAGCAGGGTTTGCCACTGCTATACTGCAAGGGATCCTAACTACACCATAATTTTTCTTCCTCCACCCCTAGTTTGCCTATGGTATTCTACCCATTTGTTATGACTGCAGATGCATCCTTGAAGGACATAGTACAGTTTTGTACCTACCATAAATGTAGATGTCCGAACAGGATAGCATCTGCAGTCAGGATTACCCACCCTCCTTCCCCTCTGTGGTACTCCTAGGGTATTTACCCTCCTAATAGCTAGCTGGCGGGGAGTCTCTTATGGTGTATTTGTTTGTATATATGTACATACCTGCTTATTTTTTGTGTTTGCCTTCTACTTTTTTTGGAAACATTGGCATTTATCCAAAATTTAGCTTTCCAAGAGGGCAACTGGCATCTGGGGCAAGAAACACTGAGGAAAATGGCGTCGGCTGATGCCTTTATACCCGAAGACCAGCAGAGATGACGTCGGGTGAAGTGCGACATCAGCCGAAGCCGGACCCAGACTTTGGAATCCGGCCGACCGAAGGGCTGCCTGACGACAGGACAACCCATTTGTTATGACTGCAGATGCTATTCTGTTCGGACATCTACATTTATGGTAGGTACAAAACTGTACTTTTCTCTGGTGGGCAGAGTCATGTCACCAGAACATGGGGCAGTCTTTCACTCTACCCCCTGCCAGCCAAACCCTAACTACAGATGCATCAAACTATGCTTGGGGGGCCCACCTGGCGGGGGAGATGCTTTCAGGGCATATGGACCCCAAAACAAATGCATCTGCATATCAATCAGAAAGAGATGTTAGCTGTTCAAAATGCCCTGACAGCCTTCAAGGACTTAGTTCATCCAGGACAACTACTGATAAAGACAGACAACACCACGGTTATGTGGTACATAAACAAGTAGGGGTGTACACATTCCTACCCCCTTTGGAGACTAGCCATGACATTGTGGGGCACAGCCTTGACTTACCAAGTACATCTTCAAGCTCACTTCCTGCCAGGAAAATAAAATACTCTGGCAGACAACCTAAGCAGAAATCTTAGGGGCCCTCATGAGTGGAAACTGGATCCACAAGTCTTCAGCATAATAACAGAGAAATGGGGGAGACCGGACATAGATCTACTTGCCTCTTCCCAAAATTATCAACTGGACAAATTCTGCAGAAGGACTTAACACAGACAAGCATGGAAAGTGAATGCCCTATCCTTCAGTTGGAAGAACCTATCAGTCTATGCCTTTCCTCTTCTGCCTCTTCTTCCCAAGGTCTTACTAAAGGTCAGACAGGAAAAAACAAAAATTATCCTAATTGCCCCGGACTGGCCTCGCCAGCACTGGTACTCAATTCTAAGGAATAAGTCTTAACTCCCTCATTGGTGCTTTCCTCAAAAACCTCATCTACTATCTCAGCAGAACAATCAAATTCTGCACAAACAGCTCCAAACTCTGAACCTGGCAGCACGGTTGATCTTGTAATTATTCAAACAACTCCTCTCAGTAAATCTGTGATGGATGTCATTTAGGAAGCCAGAAGGCCTAGTACTAGAAACTCTTATGCTGATAAATGGAAGAGATTCTGTGCTTGGAACCAAGCACAAGGGACTGACACAGCAAAGCCAAATATTCCTCAGATTTTACAATACTTGACTGAGATGCTTGACAAGGGCCTATCTTTTTCATCAATAAAAAATCCATTCCTCTGCCATCTCGGCTCATTACAGCACACAGCCTCCCATCTTTTCTCACCCTCTGCTAAAACAGTGTCTTAGAGGGGCTAAAAATTTAAGGCCTACCAGAAGATCACCAACTCCTGCATGGGACCTCAATTTTGTGTTGGAAAAGCTCACCCTGCCTCCATGTGAACCAGCAGCTACTGCGGATATAAAATTTTTATCTTGGAAAACAGCTTTCCTTCTGGCAATCACTTCAGCTAGTAGGGTTTCAGAACTACAGGCCCTCATGGCTGTGGAGCCTTTTATTACATTCTTCCCGGACATGGTGTCCCTGAGGACCAATCCTTCCTTTATACCTAAGGTGGTACCCAGTGTGGCTCTTAACCAAACTTTTCATCTGCCAACTTTTTACCCAAATCCGCAGAATAAAGGGGAGCGGATTCTGCATTCCTTGGACGAACACAGACAACTAAGATTCTACTTAAACAGGACCAAATCTCTAAGAAAGTCTGAGTAGCTACTGGTGGCATTTGCTGCAGGATCAGAGGGAAAGGTTATTTCAAAGCAGACAATTTCAAATGGTTGGCCAGACCTTCCAAAAAATCAATGGGCAGAGGCTCAGAAACAAGTCGCTGCTCTCATGGACATGAGGGTAATTCAACAAGTGCCACAGCAAGAGCAGGGACAAGAATTTTACTCAAGACTGTTCTTGGTGCCCAGAAAGGACAAAGCATGAAGACCAATACTGGACCTATGTATTCTCAACACTTACCTCGATATACCAAAATTCAAGATGTTGACCTTACAGCAGCTTCTGCCCATGCTGGGCAGCAAGGCTTGGCTCGTGACTTTAGACCTAAAAGAGGCATACCTGCATGTCCCAATCAGACAATCATGCAGCGGATACCTCAGATTCAAGGCTGGCTCAAACCATTACCAATTCTCTACACTGCCCTTTGGCTTATCTACTGCACCCAGGGTCTTCACAAAGTGCCTGGCACCAGTAATTGCTTACTGCAGACAAAGAGGAATACAAATATATCCTTATTTGGATGACTGCCTCATACAAGCAGAGAACAAGGACATTCTACTACAGCATCTGACTTTTGTGATAAGACTATTAACTTGCCTTAGGGTACACAGTCTACAAAAAGAAATCAAAACTAGTACCCTCTCAAGAGATAATATTCCTGGGTGCAAGCTTAAATACAACTGCCCAGATGGCTTATCTCACTCCAGACAAACAAAGGCAACTGACTACCTATTTCAAGGAAATGGCAACAAAGGCCCAGTTATCTGCAAGAAAAATTCTACAGGCTTTGGGCTTCATGGCATCCTGCATCTTACTAATTCCATATGCAAGACTGCTTATGAGGAAAATTCAGTGGTACTTAAAAAGTGTCTGGACACAACATTGCCGCAGTCTGGAAACAATGATTATTCTAATACCCTGCTTGCAACAGGAATTTCGATGGTGGGCAAAGGCTTGTCAACAAAACAAGGGACAGCCATTCACACTACACCCAGCCAGGCAGAGCCTAACAATAGATGCATCAGATTACGCCTGGGGGGCACATATGGCAGGAAGAGGCATTCAGGGCACCTGGTCCACAAACCAAAAGCATCTACATATCAATCAAAAAGAGATTCTAGCTGTTCAAAATGCCCTGACAGCCTTCAAGAACCTACTTCATCTGGGACAACTACTGATAAAGACAGACAACACCACGGTCATGTAGTACATAAACAAGCAGGGGGGGAACTCATTCTTACCCCCTATGCAGACTAGCCATGACTTTATGGGACACAACATTGACTTACCAGGTTCATCTGCAGGCACAGTTCCTGCCAAGAAAAGAAAATATTCTGGCAGACGAACTAAGCAGAAACCTCATGGATCCCCACGAGTGGCACCTGGATCCACAAGTCTTCAGCATGATAACAATGAAATGGGGACACCCGGACATAGATCTATTTGCCTCCCCTCAAAACAATCAACTAAGAAGAGTCTGCACAAGGACTTATCACAGACAAGCTTGGAAAGTTGGAAGTCTTATCTTTCAACTGGACAAACCTATCAGTATATGCCTTTCCTCCACTGCCTCTTCTCCCCAAAGTACTCCTAAAGGTCAGGCAGGAGAGACCAAAAATGATTCTTATTGCCCCAGACTGGCCACGCCAGTACTGGTATCCGATCCTAAGGAACTTGTCCCAATGCCCAGCCTGGACCTACCTCATATACCTCATCTACTGTCCCAACAAAACAATCAGATTCTGCACAGCCATCTCAGGACTCTAAACCTGGCAGCATGGCAGATAATGTAGCCATACAAACCACACCTCTCAGTAAAGCTGTGATGGATGTCATTTTAGAAGCCAGAAGGCCTAGTACTAGAAAATCCTATGCTGGGAAATGGAAGAGATTTTGTGCTTGGAACCAAGCTGAAGGAACTGATACAGCTGTCCCAAATATTCCTCAGATTTTGCAGTATTTAACTGAGATGCTGGACAAAGGCCTATCTTTTTCATCAATTAAAATCCATGCCTCTGCCATTTCGGCTCATTACAATACAGAGCCACCACTATTTTCTCATTCTTTACTAAGGCAGTACCTAAGAGGAGCCAAAAACTTAAGGCCTCCAAGGAGAACACCAACACCTGCATGGGACCTCAATTATGTCTTGGAAAAACTCACCTTACCTCCTTTTGAGCCAGCTGCTACTGCAGACATAAAGTTTTTTATCTTGGAAAACAGCTCTGCTCCTAGCAATAACTTCTGCAAGACGAGTTTCAGAGCTACATGCTGTCATGGCTGTGGAACCCTTTAACATTTGCTATCCAGACAGGGTCTCTCTGAGAACAAACCCTAGATTTATGCCTAAGGTGGTATCCAGTGTAGCCCTTAACCAAACAATTCATTTGCCAACTTTTTATCCAAGTCCACAGAACAAGGGGGAGAAAATTCTGCATTCTTTGGACGTACACAGACAACTTAGATTCTACTTGGACAAAACTAAAGTTTTCAGAAAGACAGAACAGTTACTAGTGGCATATACCACAGCATCACAAGGAAAGGCCATCTCCAAGCAGACTATTTTAAAGTGAATAGGTCACTGCATTCGTTTCTGCTACTCACAATGTGGTAAACCAGTGCCTAAGGGCATTAGGCCACATTCAACCAGAGCTGCAGCCACTTCTGCAATTTCGCAGGGGAGTACCAACCAAAGACATTTTGGAGGCTGCTACTTGGAGTTCAGTGCATACCTTTACAAAGCATTACAATCTGCCTCTTTACTCTAAATCCAGGGCAGGCTTTGCCACTGCAGTTCTGCAGGGCCTCATAGCCGCTCCTAATGCTGTTTAGCTCCATCCCCCTAACCATAGCTTTGGGACTCTACCCAAATGTAATGACTGCAACAGTGAAACACGAAGAACATAGTACAGTTGTGTACACTTGCCATAAATGTAGATGTTCGAGTGTATTCACTGTTGCAGTCCGGGTTACCCACCTGCCATCCCCCTTATTTTTGCTGGAACTTATCTTTACTTCTCTAATCTATACAACCTCGATGGTGTATTTGCTTATAGAGGAAGGTAAAAAAATTATTTTGGTGCATGTATGTTTTATTTACCTAATTTTAGCCTACCCTTTTGGGGGTACCTGACATCTGGGGCAAGAAAAACTAAATAAAATGGCTTCGGCTGCACCTTTTATACCCCTGACGACCTGACGTCAGGGAAGAGGCGACAGCAACTGACGTAGGACCCAAGACTTTGGAATTCAGGCCGACTGTGGGCAACCTGCCAGCAGGATAACCCAAATGTAATGATTGCAACAGTGAATACACTCGAACATCTACATTTATGGTAAGTGTACACAACTGTACTTTTTATACCCCTGACGACCTGACGTCAGGGAAGAGGAGACAGCAACTGACGCAGGACCCAGACTTTGATATTCAGGCCAACTGAGGGCAACCTGCCAGCAAATTACCTTAATGTAATGACTGCAACAGTGAATACACTCTAACATCTACATTTTTGGTAAGTGTACACAACTGTACTTTCTTCCTGTATACTTGGATGCCTTTACTGCAGCCTCTAGAGCACCTGACTCGCAGCCTCCTGAACCTAAGCGCCCTGATCGCTTCTACAAGGTGCCAGAGAAACAAAAATTCCTCATAAAGCCACCCTTAGCAGACCCAGCAGTGATTGCCACTGCCCATGATCTAGGTTGTTACCTTCTGCCTCTCTATTGCCCACGGATAAAGATAGCAAATCCATGGATAGGATAGGCAAGAAGGTGTACACTTCCTCCACCTTGGCCTTCAGAGCCATTAACTATCAAACTCACATGACCAAGTATGCCCTGGACTTAGTATCCCAAGCCACCTCTATGCTGGCTTCAATTCCTCCTTCAAATTATCTTTAGCACTACAAGTGGCTATACACTACATAAGATGCAGCTACGATGCTGCAGAAGCTTCTGCTCGCTCTGCAGCATCAGCATCTGTCCTTAGAAGATATTCCTGGCTTAGACTACAGAATCTGCCAGAGGACTTCAAGTCCAAAATCTTGGATGCCCCCTGGATCAAAGCATCCTCTTTGGAAAATCTGCAGACCTATTTAATATTCTGCAAGAAAGAATTACAGGATATTAAACCTCTCCTGGTATCCCCTATACCCAAATTTTATAGGATCTACCCGGCTAAGACTACCTTTGTTAGGCGTAACCCGCATTCTCCTGCCGCCTCCTCCAGACCCAGAAGAGGAACTAGAAGACATTCCTCATCCAGACCCACTGGCCCACCTCCTCAGCCTTGACAACCCTTTCAGGACAGGGGAGGTTCTAATAATGCGTGACTGCCTTGCCCATCTGCCCCTCTCAGCTCACCTTACCCACTGTTTCCCCTTCTGGCAAAAAATCACCACATACCAATGGGTATTAACCATTATTCAAAAAGGATACTTTCTATCCTAAAGTCATACCCCCCCCCCCCCGGAAGAAGGGCATTCCGTTTCCTCCAAAAACACTGCCATCTCCTTCCACAAATTCTGTCAGCCCTGCAACAGCAAGGCACAATAGAGCCTGTTCCCACAGGACAAGAAGGAAAGGGATTCTATTCTGTTCCTGGTCCCTCGAAAGGACGGGCCCTGGAGACCCATTTTGGATCTCTCCTTCCTAAACCTTTACCTGCAGGTATCCTCCTTCAAAATGCTGTCACTTCCCACTCTCTTATCCCCTCATACCCTCAAATGCTTTCATGGTCACCTTGGACCTAAAAGATGCTTACCTGCACATTCCCATCAGGGCCTCACACAGAAGTTTCCTGTGTTTCTCTGGCCCATCATTGCACTTCCAATTTACGGCCTTGCCATTTGGTTTATCCACTGCCCCAAGAGTGTTTACAGAATACCTAGCTCCAGCCTTTGCCTTCTGCAGGATCCAAGGAATCCAGATTTCCCCGTATCTGGACGACATCCTTATCCTAACACAGTTCGAAGATTCCCTCTTAAGACATCTACACTTCACTATGTCCCTTCTACAAAGTCTAGGGTTCACTCCAAACCTCAAGAAGTCCTCCCTGAACCCAGACAAGGACAAGATATTCCCAAGTTGCAGAATCAATACGAAACATATGAAAGCCTTTCTCCCACAGGACAAGGTTCTTTTTCTAACTTCCCATTTCCAGGAAGTCTTGCTCTCCCAGACAATTACTGCAAAGCAATTCCTTCAACTCCTGGGATTGATGGCAACAACCGTTCCAAGCTACAAGCCTTAATGGCATGCTCACCTTACACCATCTTTCATAGGGACAGGGTCACACTGAGTACTAACCCCTCCTTCATGTCCAAGGTAGTCAGTGACTTATCTCTAAATCAATTCATTCACCTACCCAGTTTTTTCCCCTCTCCCACCAACCAGGGAGAGAGGATACTCCACTCCCTAGATGTCCGCAGGCAACTGAAATTTTACCTCTACAAGACTAAAGATTGTAGGAAATCCAAACAACTCTTAGTATCTTTCCATCCCAGGGCATTGGGCAAGGCAGTCAGCAAACAGACCATTGCATCCTGGATTAGAAGGGCAATCTGTTTCTGCTACTCGCACCACGGACCCCTCCCCCCGTCCGGTTGGGGTTAAGGCACACTTCACAAGAGCAGTGGCCACTTCCACGGCCTTCCAAAAAGGCATGGACACAGCTTCCATTTTGGAAGTAGCTACATGGTCCACTGTCCACACTTTCACCAAACATTACAAATTGGACCAAATCTCCAACGCATGTGCAGGATTTGCCAGGGCAATCCTACAAGGCTTTGTGGAATCATCTTCTGCATCCGCCACCCTTTCATCAAACTAAGCTGTGGTACTCTCCCGCACCAAGAATACTGCAACATAGGAATATAAGGACATAGAATAGTTGTGTAAAATCTTACCATAACCATAGATGTCCTTCTCTTCCATGTTGCAGTATTCCTTCCCACCCACCATTCCCCCCGACAGACTCTACCAGTCTAACTGATCCCTGATGCCTCTCTCCATTACAGAAGATTCACAGATTCACAGAGCCTTATTCTTGGTACCTTTGGCAGCCTATCCTGTTGGGCCATCTACTTTGCCTGCTTAGCTTCAAGTTCTGAGGGTAGTGCATGCAGACGTCATACTTAAGGTCCCTGGTTTATGGCCCTACATGTGACATCCCACGCAGCTACAACAGCCAAGCTGAAGCTTTTGTATAGGAGCCAACGTACGAGTCTTCTGAAGGCAGGAAATCCCACACCAAGAATACTGCAACATTATGAATCTAATGTAATTCATTCAGTTAATGGTTGGTTCTGCATTGCCATTGCAGGGCTCAACAGAGTTCTGGAGAGGACACTTGTTGGCAGAGCATTATAGGTAAAAGGAGAAGGGCTTCTTGCCAAGCAGACTAAACATTGAGAGCTGTAATCCCAGTTTTTATGAGGTTGGACTTGCTTATATGATTGTCATGTTATAGTGAGTATGTAACTTTTTTATGGATCTGCATTAATTTTACATGTGCATTATAGAACAGTGCAAACTTAAAGTGACTGTGCCACTGTCAACATTAACCTGCTGTTGTCAGAGGTGTAACCCCAGTTACGTATTAGCCGGCTCTTATTACATTTGATTTTGATAGCATTATCATACCCTACTCAGTCTTAAAGCTTTTGAATGTTTTGACTTTTGTTGACCTTTTATTGTATCCCAGATGTTCCTTACCTCCATTTTCTTTTTAACTCTTTCTTTGGTCTCTCTCTCTCTCTCTCTTTTTTTTTTTTTTTTTAAGGAGTTGAAAAATGAGGTGATGGAGCACCGTCTGGTTTTGGACACCATCAATGAAGTCAGCACTGCTCTGCTGGAGCTGGTACCATGGAGAGCTCGTGAAGGACTAGATAGGCTGGTTTCAGAAGCCAATACCAGGTACAAATCAGTCAGTGATATTGTGGCGCAGAGAGTGGAACAGATTGATGCAGCTATACAAAGATCACAACAGGTAACCATAACAGACTGCATGCCATAACTATCTCCTGGCCTCTTCCTAGAGCAGTCATCATCATGGTTAATGGCCTGACCAGAGGCTGACCTGACTTTAAGATGCCTTCTTGGGGCTTTGGTTCACTGCTGATCACCATGGAATTGAGCATATGCATGCTTCTCTTCACCGTCATAGTAACACAATCATTTTGTGTCATGCATGGGTGCATTCACAGTACTAGCTGTTATTTTTTTCATATGGTGCAGATGCAGTTGGTTATGCCTAGGTTTTATTATCTTGGGTGTGGCATAGGAATTTAAAACTTTAGGGAGATTTTAGACTGAATTAGGTTATGTGGGCTAGAATTGCCCAGAAATGACAGCTGCATTAAAAGACAAATAGGTATTGGAAAGTTGTGTATGCATTAAGGTGAGGAGGGCAAAATATATTAACAAAGTGGGTTGGTAGTACGAGTCTAGGTGTTACTTATCTGCATAACATTTTGTGCTGCAAGATTAATGTTCACCAGTGATTTTTTAAGTTTAGTCATAGCTTGTTTTCCCCCTCTATACCTGCCAGCAGCCAGGCCCCCACAACAGCCACTAACACCTGTTAGTTTCCTTTTATGGAGCAAGAGCACAGCAAAGGCATCTAGCAGCCATCAGGCAGTTTTTTAAAGCCATACTATTCTCTACATGTCAGCAAGTTTTCAAGGGGTTAGGTGCATGATGATGGGACCTTGTGAAAGCTTGTCACCCACTTCTGCATTTAACACTACCCAGTAACCCTACCTCTTTGTAGGCAGATACTTCCATCCATCTTTTGTTTCCACTTGCATTTATTAGCAAAGCAGAAAGCCCATCCAGGGAAACACACACACACACACACACACACACACACACACACCCCTGATAGAGGTGTGCAGGCTGTGGCTCATCATTCCTTTCCCAGCTAGCTCACTTCTAAGGTCACTAATCAAATGTAGGTCAGGACTCCATCTGTGTCTACCATGAAACCAGCTTTTAATGCTGTTTCATTGATCATCTAAAAAATGATTAGCTCATGCTTAATCTCCTTGCCATGTCCTGTCTGCATACTCATGTTCTGTTTTGTTTTTTTGCAGTTTTATAACGATGTACTGTTTATTATTTTGTAGTCATGTGTGTGTTTGCAGTCACTGTCATGAAGTGAAATATTGCCCACTATCTCAAATATTTTCATTTCTGTCTTAAAATTTTGTGAGTCCGTCATCCTTTTAAAGGATGAAACTTGAGTCACTGCCTTAACTGAAAACGTTTTTAGATTAGTCTCTGTCTTGTACTGATGTGGGGTAAGATGGTTGCTTTCATAAACATATGACATTCCCTTCGTGACATGCAGTCACTTGTGGGCTTCAGCTTGATGAAGACAGTTTTTCCCTTTAGTGATTTCACTTTTAGATCTACATATAAACTAGCTTATCAAAATGTCAGACTTTTTATACAAGCCCTAGGTGAGCTCAGGAATCATTAAAAGTTTGTGTAACACTTGAAATAGCAATAATTGACGCAGCATTCCCAATTAGTAATATTTTTCCACGTCTTAAGACTACAGAAAGCCTTACTGAAAATCTTGGTTGCTAGGGATGGTAGTTACCCTCCAAATCTTAGAACTAAATGAGTTCATATTTCCAGTTTGGAGTTTGTTTTTTTTTTTTTTTTTAACTCAGGTTGGCTATCATAGAGAACTGTTGATGTGAAGTTGTTAAATCTCGCCGTTTATTCTCACTGATGGGTTCGGAGTCGATCCTCGGCTCTGACATGGCCTATAGCAAAGCTCAAGGTTTCCCAGTAGCTCAAGGCCAAGCCCCTTATCCCATGATGCACTGCTGGAATTACCTCAGATCTAGTTTGCCACGGCACAGATCTCGGTGTTCCAGATAGCTCGGACCATTATTAATCAATAGATTCTTCTATTTGCAAATTTAAAAACTTTTTTTCTTGACAGGATAGTGTGTGTGTGTGTGTATATATAGATATATATATATATATATATATATATATATATATATAGATATAGATATATATATATATATATATATAGATATAGATATATATATATATATATATATATATATATCTATATCTATATATATATATATATATATATATATCTATATATATATATAAAATCTCTAAAGTTTTAGACTTCGACTTAGTTTTAGATTAGTGCCCTGTGTTGGCTTCTGTTTTTCTATAGTGTTGGGCCTAAGAGTTGGCCTTGTATTTAACCTCATTCTTAGGTGTACTTTGGTAGATATTTCTAAATGTGTTGTTTAATTCTTTAAAATTGTTTAATCTGATAATAGAAATGTCTGATGAGAAAGAGAAACCTCATCCAAAATCTGGCTTTAAAAAATGTCCGGATTGTGGACAAAAAATGTTTGTCACTGACGGGCATATTCAATGTGTTTATTGTCTGGGAGCTAAACACCTCCAAGACTCTTGCAGTATATGTCACTCCTTCTCCTCCAGGGTACTTTTGGAGAGAAGGAGAAAATTAGTAGACGGGTTTACTTCAGCACCCTTTCTCAGAAGCGCTGGGTGACCAGGATGGTGCTAGTAGATCCTCAAAATCTTCCAAATCCTCAGGTGATTCAAAAGCATCCAAAAAGACTAAAAAAATGGAGGGTGTAGGGTCATCTGTTCCACTGTCCTCTGAACCGAGTGTCCCTTCTGTTCAGAGCCAGCTCACAGCTTTGGAGCTGGTCTCTGAGATTCCCTCATCTTCTCTGCTCCAGTCAGCACCTTTGGTGCACTCCTCGAGGTCTTCTGTCAGTGCCTCAGATATGGATATGGACCGGCTAGTGCAGAAGCTTTTACGGGGCACCAGGCCTTGCTAAATTATTGTCTGAGCCGAAGAACATTAAATCGGACTTGACTACTCTTCCTCTGAGCCGTACTGGACTTTCGGAGCCGAAGGAGCCCAACCTGAAAGTTGTCAAGCCTGTGGAGCCGAGACTTGCACCGGTGTTATCGGTTCCATATACTCGGACGTCCTCGGCACCGACCGGGGACTCTAGGAGCCGACACTCTCCCGTCTGGTCCAGGAAGGATAGTCGTACCGATTTGTTGGTGCCGACTCTTCCTCTCGGGGCTTCAGCTCGAATGTGCTCGGCTCCTACCTCGGGCACAGAGCCCATGGCCTCGGTGCAGGAGGATCGGACGGTCCCTTCGGATCCGTCTACCTCTTCTCGTTGGAGCCATGGTGCGTTCGATGCCATGAGGAGAGTCCTGTCTCCAAAGACATCAGCAGCATGAGGTCTGGCTTCCTCCTCCCCTCAAGCGCCTGTGTCCGCTCCTGTTTCTACCGGTCCTCCCAAGCGTAGAGACCGTGAGCCTCAAGAAGCCCCACAGGGCACCCCCTGCTCTTCTGAGACCTCCCCAGATCCCCCCACTGAGGAGGTACCCAGGAAGAGAGACTGTGCAAGAGGAAGCACTTGGACTCCCCACAGGAGTCTTTGACATCTGACACTGACTTGGCTGAGTCAGAAGGGTCTCCTAGAGCCCCCTCTGAGGATATCTCTTTTGCGGAGATATTAGAAATCCTTAATCAGAGGGGCGGTTGGCAGTCCAAAAGCCCTACTGAAGACAAGTCAGTGCTCTTGAAGGCTTTCGGGTCTCAACCTTCCACTTCTAGGGTGTCTCCGCCTTACGATGAGCTCATGGAGCTGATCTCTCGTAAGGCGTGGGAGTCTTTGGAGTCCATGGAACCTGTCCCTCGGAAGCCAAATAAGTTCATCTCTGCCCCAGTGGACAAAGCCTTTTTGACTAAGGGAGTGCCTGTTGATGCCATGGTGGTGGCTGCAGCCACCAAAAAGGAAACGTCTGAGACATAATCATCTGTCCATCCTCTTAACAGAGATTCTAGGATCATGAATAGATATGGGAAGCGCATGTTTAGTTCAGCAACCTTTTCCCTTCAATCACTGAACTATTAAATCCATTTTACAAGACTACAAAGAGATCTCCTGAAAGAGCTAGGAGATACCATCCAGGGTACGGTAGCTGCAGGGGTTGCCGGCAAAGTTAACACACAGCTCGCTACCCTAAACTCAATTGTAAACTCGTCCATGCGCCTCATATCTTACGCAGCTGATGGTTCGAGTAGAGCCGCTAGTTCAGGCATTGCTCTGCATAGACAAGCCTGGATGCGTCTCTGTTCCTTTGTGGAGCCTTTCAAGTCTTCCTTTATCAACACCCCATTTGATGGCTCATCCCTGTTTGGGCCCAAGGTAAAGGAAACTCTAACCAGGTGTGAGCAGGAAGGCAAGACTCTGTCTGCCACTGGAGTCAGTTTTTTCTCCCCCTACTCGGCCCTATCCCAAGGGTCTTAAGGGCGGAAAAATGTGGTTCCGAAAAGCACAGGGAGCCTTTCAGGACACACTTGGAGAAACCCCCTCTAGAGGCAGAGGAAGGGGGTTATAATGCAAGACGACACCCGCGTGGCAGGGAGGGGGGGTCCGCAACAGAATGGTGACAGAGGCCAGTTCTCTGGTCAACCCTACCAGCACTCCTGAAAGGAGACACGGCTGTCCAGCTCTGGAGGCAGTCGGGGGTCGCTTATCTTAGTACCCAGAAGCCTGGCTAAACATAACGTCTGATACCTGGGTACAAAGCATCATTTCCAGAGGGTATTTCATACCATTCTCTTCCCCTCCCACTCCTGTAAACAGAATCCCAGATATTCCACCCAGTCTCAGGGAACAAGCAACCATAAGGTCCGCAAGTTGCTAGAAAAAAAAGAGTCATCCAGCCAGTCCTAGCAGACCAAGTTGGATTCGGAACTTACTCAAGATTCTTTTTGGTTCCAAAGAAAACAGGGGACTGGAGACCTATCTTGGATCTCAGCAGACTGAACCAATTTGTAAAAAAAGAGACGTTCCGAATGGTCACACTTCAGGCCATTCTTCCCTTTCTAGGGAAAGGCGATTGGATGTGCTCCATCGATCTCAAGGACGCGTACTACCACATAAAGATGGACAGATGCTCCAGAGATAACCTGCATTTCCGGCTGGGAGCCAATCACTACCAGTTTCGAGCCCTGCCTTTGGTCTCACTACAGCCCCCAGAGTGTTCACCAAATGCATGGCAGTGGTCACAGCTCACCTGAGGCATCTAGGATTCCAAGTGTTTCCATATCTAGACGATTGGCTCCTCACCACTACCACCAGGCATCAATTGATTCAGGCAACACTATCTACTCAGACACTCTGCCGCCACTTAGGTATTACAGTCAACTTCGAAAAGTCTGCCTTGTCGCCATCGCAGCATACCGTCCTTGTAGGAGTAGAGTTAGATACCTCAACCACCACCCTACATCTTCCAGTCGAAAGGGTCTCACTACTTCGCCAACACGTCAACTCATGGGTGTCAAAGAACAGAGCTACAGCTGCAGAGGTCTTGAAGGTACTAGGTTTGATGGCGGCAGCAATTCTAGCCATTCCACTCGCAAGGATGCATATGCAAATTCTTCAATGGCTCCTGTTCGCTCAGTGGTCTTACCAGAAGTTACCAGTGAACCATATGATTCTCATCACAAATTCTTGCAAGAGAGACCTTCGGTGGTGGTTGACGTCTCTTCATGATACAATAGGAAGACCCTTTGTGCTCCCCCCAGTAGCCACTGTGACCAACGACGCTTCCCTGATAGGGTGGGGGGGCATTTTCAGGGAAAGACTGCCCAAGGCACATTGACGGATCAAGAGTCACATCTGCATATCAATGTTCTGGAGTTGAGAGCAGTACTTCTGGCGTTGCAGTACTTCCAGGACTGTCTTCCTCTAGGGACAATTGCAATTTAGACAGACAGCATGTCAGTGGTCTGGTCTGGTACTTGAACAAACAGGGTGGAACCAAGTCTTGCCCCTTTGTTGAGAATCCCTCAGGGTATGGCAATGGGGCTGTGTCATCCCAGCGTTTTCTGTTAGCAACGCACATCCCAGGGAAATCCAACGTGATAGCGGACAAGCTGAGCAGGGCGATACTGTTGCCTCACGAGTGGTCTTTCAACGAACACGTTGCAGACTTGATTTTCCGCAAATGGGGCCAGCCTTGCTGCGTCCTCTTTGCCCGTCACATCAGTACCAAATGCAGAAGCTGCTTTGCCCTGATACCACCTCTGGGACATTCCCCAAGAGACTCACTCGCACACGATTGGCCTCCGGGTCTCCTATATGCATTCCCACCTATTCCATTGATACCCAGGTTTTAACAGAAAGCATCATCTGCTGGAGGATCCATGGATCCTGGATCCAGTTCCAGACCTCCTGACACACCCGTCAGGAGACCTCCATCCTTCATCGCTGTCTCTAAAGCTGACTGCTTGGCTGATCCACTTCCCCAAATAGCCAGGCTTCATTCACTTTCAGATGACACAAGACAAATTCTATTGTCTTCTCATAAGCCATCCACCAGAAAACTATATCGCAGTAAGTGGAAAAGATTCTCAGTTTGGGCCAGTATACAAAAAAATTGACCTGTTCCGAGCTCCTCTGTCGTCCATTTTAGAGTTTTTGACAATGATTTTTAAGGAAGGAGCAGCAGCTGCCACAGTTCGGGTTCAGTTAGCCGCCATATCAAATTTCCACCTTGGATTCGATGGGTTAAATTTTATGGCCCATAAGTTATCTAAGGTTTTTCTTAAAGGTGTTTTTCACATGACACCTCCTGTCAAAATCCCTTATTCTCCCTGGAATTTGAATATTTTGCTGTCTCAAATAATTCTTCCCCTCTTCGAACCAGCATCATCTTGTGATCTCAAATTTTTGTCCTGAAAAACTATTTTTCTAGTGGCCATTACTTCTGCCCGCAGAGTGTCAGAACTTCAGGCATTATCTATCAGACCTCCTTACATGATTTTCCATGCTGATAGAGTATCTCTCAGAACAAACCCCTCCTTTTTGCCTAAAATCTGTTCCAAGTCCAATATCAATCAGGTCATTATGTTGCCAGTCTCTTTTCCCCAACCATTCCAACAAATTGGAGTACATGCTGCACAAACTTGATGTACACAGACAGCTCAGATTCTATCTTGATAGAACTAAGGATATTAGAAAATCAGATCAACTCTTCGTATCCTTTTCGGAGGCCAGAAAAGGTAGACCAGTGGCTAAAACAACCCTTTCAAAATGGTTATCGGATTGTATCTTATTTGTTCATGCAAATGCTAACATACCTTTGCCACACAAAGCAAAGACTCGTTCATCCAGAGCCGTTTCTATGTCTTCTGCTTTTCAAGCTGAATTGCCCCTTGACAACATTTGTGCTGCAGCCACTTGGTCTAAGCCTCATACCTTCATCAGTCATTACAAAGTAGGTAAGGCTTCCAGGGACAGGTCTTTTTTTGGTTCCACGGTGCTGAAAAATGTACTCCCATGAGCCACCCAGGATTGCGGTTGCTAGGGACACTACCCATCAGTGAGAATAAACAGTGAAATTTAACAACTTCACATAAAGAAGTTATATACTCACCATAACTTTCCATGTGAGTTGTTTATCTCGCCTTTATTCTCACGTCCCTCCCTCCATCCCCCTCCTGTCTGACAGTTGACCTAGAGGCTAGTATCATCCTGGTTGTTCAATACTACTACTTCCTTCTTGGGGAGTGCTCCCCTTACAGGGGTATATATATATATATATATATATATATATATATATATATATATATATACATATATATATATATATATATACATGCAGCAAACAAGATCTGAGGTAATTCCAGCAGTGCATCATGGGATAAGGGGCTTGGTTTCGAGCTACTGGCAAACCTTGAGCTTTGCTGTAGGCCGTGTCGGAGCAGAGGATCGGTTCTGAACCCATCAGTGAGAATAAAGGCGAGATAAACAACTCACATGGAACGTTATGGTGAATACATAACTTCTTTTTTTTTTTCAGTCATGACTCTAAACATATGCAGTACATGCTTTCTGGCCAGGGATATTTGGAGTACAGCACAGGAGTAAACATTTTGGACTTGCAGCTGCTGAGTGCATATGATTATTTTTGTAAAAGTTTTGCATATATGTATTAACTGTTTTAAGTTTGGAAGTGGATAATTGTGTCATCCAGCACTGAAATGAGAGGGATATATGAGAAATGAATGAAAGGAGGACTACTCTCTTTTGCTTTGCTGTGGCAGAGCTTCAAATGGTGTCTGAATCTGTTCAAGATTGTTGTTAGATGTCATTGAAAGGTAGTAGTGGTAGTGAAGGCTGATGTTGGGTTTTGGCAGAAGACAGACGCTCTACTAGAGGACTAAATTGTCAAATCTTTCCACAAGTGCACAGGTAATGGAACAGATGGTAGTTGTTTTTGCAGGCTATAAAGATACTGCATTCATGTTCAAATGTATTGCATATGAAGGGGTGCTGCCTTTTTTATGATATAGATAGGAATTCAGATGTAGATTCACATATCTGTGTATGTGTTTTTATAATATAGCCATAGCATGTACAACAGCATTAATTGCATTTAGTAAATTTGTAGGAAAATTATATCCTATCACACCATCAAGTTATGCAGGTTTTATAATGCCTTTTTCAGTGATCTCCTTAAGTATTTTTGTGTACATCTGCATCTGCAACCCTTTCTTTCAGGTGGTGTAACTTGGCAAACACCGATTTCATCTTCAGCCCAGAGCATGTTTTGGGAGACAGATTAGGTGCATCTCCAGAGCTGCTTGCTTTAGCTTTTAATTGAAGCAGTGTCTAACATTTCAAAGCATGCTGTACAACACATTTGCCATGATCTTTCTACTGCCTTTTCTGTTTATACCTGTCTCATGCTTACTGACATGTTTTTATGTGCTGGGTATTGAATGAAGCACCAAATTGCATGTTCACTGTGGTTGCTCAAAATATGTCTTGCAGTGTTGCATCTTAACAGTTACTGTCACTGAATTTTAAAAATATTGGAATAGAAATTAGTATGTGATAGAATATTTTTTAAGAACTGTATAGTCACTGAGTTGCACAGTATTTGTTTTTATTCAAACTCTCATTGATCTACTTAGAATATAAATTCTGCAGTTGTGACATTTAATAGTCAAATGTCATTGGATAAGTAGATATGATTCTCACTTTGTGAGTGGAACTCTTTTTTAATGTTTGGTTCCCTGCATATAAAGTACAACAGCAAACCAAATAGACTTAGTTTTGAAAAAATTATAGAAACTCTGTATTCTGTATTACAGGGAAGGACGTGGCAGCTGTTGACATAAATGGATTGTTTTAGCTAATTTATTCCAGTGTAGTGGTTTAAAAATCTGTCTGTTGTCCTTAACTGCTGTACTTTGTTGAATAGAAAGTATTAGTCTGGTGTCTCACAGCTGCACCTTAACTCTTGAGACCAATTTTGAGATTTATTTATTTATTTATTTTATTCTTATTACACTCTTTTTCAGAGTTTGATTCTGCCTGATTAGGGCACTCTTTGCTCCATAGGAAAAATATCAGTTTGTTCTGTCTTTTAACTGGAATAGATTACTCAAGAAATTATTTGGATGCATCCATTGCCAAATTCCTTTCATCCTTTGCAAGCTGTCATTGTTTCATTCTTCATTGAATAAATTAAAGTAGGGTAGAGTACTCTCTATATGTGATCCAGATTTTTCAGAACCTATTTTAATGCAAGTCGGATGGAAGGCACAGTCTGCTCTTTTAGTCTTTTTCAGATAATTTTTAAAACTAAGGACCATTCTTTAGGCTACAGGCAGACTGATTTTTTTAAGAGAAGGTGCAACACATACAGTAGCAGGAGCCAAGGCTTATATTGACAATAGGGGATGGTATTACTATTACACACTGTTGTGATTAAAGTGTTGTGCATCTACCACAGTCATCTGTAACTATATTCCTTTTATTACCTGGCTGTTGTGGTACTAGCATGGAAGCAGCCCAGTTTGTTGTTGTTGTCTGTTTCCTCCAGTTCTTAAAAACAACATGAATTTGAAGCTAAATGCATGTTTTTTCAACTGTAACTTGTATTCCCATTAAACATGTGTACCCCATAATTTAATGTGCTTCCAATGCCATATGATTAGAATTGAATTAGAATTACTTGTGTGCATTCTATGTTACATTTTGCAGGAGTTCATGTTAGGCATTCCTAATTATGTTTGGTAACTGGCTGTTACTGTTTCAGTAGACAGGCTGGTTTCTTCGTACACTGTTAGTGCCTTCCGCCCTCTCCCAGAGCTGGTAGAAACTGTTGAGGAGCCCAGCTAGCTGTCAGTAAAGCATGAGACTCTTAATCTCAGGGTTGTGGGTTCTAGCTGCATGTTGGGTAAGTCCTTTAAACTTCCAGACACTGGACCCAACCCAGTTTGGTTTCGTCAAAAGTAGGTCATGCCTTCTCAACCTCGTAGACTTTGAGAGGGTCACCAAAGCAATGGATAAGGGCAAAATGGTTCACACTGCCTACCTTCACCTGGTCAAGGCATTTGACACAATACCCCACTCGGCATTGTTGCAAATTCAAGAGGTTAAGTACAAACCTTTACGTCACCCAATGGATAGCCAGCTGGCTCACAGACAGGACCCAGGAAGTTAGAATTGGGGAGGCCACCTGTACAAAGAGGCCAGTCACAAGTGGAGTCTCTCAGGGATTGGTCCTGGGATCAGTCCTGGGACCGATCCTTTTTGGCATTTACTTCTCTGAAGTCAAGACCAATGTCAGTGCCCTGTGGCTGAATAAATTTGCAGATGATTGCAAATCAGGAGCTGTCATCGAATCACCCACAGACACAAATGTTTTTCAGGAAGTGCTAACACAAACAAACAACTGGTGTCAGAGCCATAGACTAAAACTAAATGCCAAGAAATACATAATAGTATCCTTCAGGAAGTCATCCACCCCTGGTAAGTATCATAATGGCAATACAGCCCTAAGAAATGACCCAGTAGTCAGAGACTTTGAGGCACAGACAGTAATCTAGCATTTGACCATCATGTGTCAGCAGTAGTGAGGAAATAATTCTGTGTTGGGCAACTTATAAACAAAAGTATGGCATCTGGTCCAAGGAACTCATTGTTTCACTGTATTCAGCATGGCATATTTGGTATGTACCTAACCAGGCATATCCAACAGTTGGAATGTCCACAGAGGTTCCTCACTAAAAGAATACAGGGTATAAGTAGCATGTCCTATGCAGACCGCCTCAAGGCCCTGTCCCTGTATTCATTCTCCTAGAGTTGAGGGGAGATCTATGCCTAGCATACAAGGCATTGTCAGATTCCACTCTGATGGATCTCCTGCATATCCACAAAACAAACAGTACCAGAATTATCCGTTCTAAAGATTTAATCCTTGCTTGTGTTATAGATAGGTAGGACTTGCTGGAGAGACAGTTATATATCCCTGGAACTACTCCGTCTGTGGAACAGGCTCCCCATTTGGTATTAAGAACAAAAAATAAAATAATGCCTTGTATAGACATTCAGTAGTTTGTTCCTCATTTACGAAGTTTTCTTTTGCTATTATTGACTCAGTCAGCTATAATCCAAGGGGTGGGGATGCCAAAGTGTTGCTAGAAAACAAAGAATTAAAATGGGAGTTATAATTGCAGTCATCCTATTACCCAGGTTTAAATGAATATACTTCTGTCCAGTCTGTTTTAATTATGAGGGCGAATAATTTTAATGGGTTAGAAGTTTTATGGTTTGTATTTTGTGAGAGACCGACTTTGCTTGAATTTTATTATACACTGTGTAATGAGTTTTCCCTGTTGTTCTAGGTTAATTGGATAAGCGATTAATTAATTGGTTTTGTATATAAATGCCATTTATGTGATATGGTTTGATTCTGATGAAGTCCTGTTTGTGTTAAGGACGGAAGTGCTTAATCAGTTTGTTCACATGTAAATAATATGTTTTATTTTTTAGAAGAATCCTGGTTGTGCCTTCTAGTTACTAGTTTTTTATTTTTTTCTTGGTCATTCCGTGGTAACTGCTCACTTTTTTAGTTAACAGATAGATGCTAAGTACTGCGTGT
The DNA here is from genome assembly GCF_019279795.1 of Protopterus annectens. Taxonomy (NCBI): domain Eukaryota; kingdom Metazoa; phylum Chordata; order Ceratodontiformes; family Protopteridae; genus Protopterus; species Protopterus annectens. Next base: position 954,581,277 of record NC_056727.1, read on the forward strand.
GACAGCAACTCTTTGTTGAAGTATCAGAAAGGAGATGATAGTTGAATCTCTAGTAAATTGATTTTCTGTTTTAATAATCTCTGCACGTGTGTTTACCTTTTCTGTGTTCTTGTCTTTGTTTTAAATTAACAGAACTATTCTATTTGTGTAGGTCTGTTTTAAAAGGTTTGGAATTATTTATCTGCTGTAAGTTGATTGTTGATGTAAGGTCTGTGTGGATGTTAAGCAGAAATATTAAGATAGCTTAGTAAAGGCAAGCTATTGCATTGTATAGGTTTGTATTAGAGCCTGTAGTGACTTTGTGGACTTGTCTACATCAAGCAGGAGTTTGACACTTTATTCGTTTCAGGAAGTGTTTGTGGTTCTGTCTCCATGGAGCATTTTTGACAAAGTTACATATGATTTTATTATTCCCCCCAACAAGTTCTCTTCTTTGAATATGCCTGTATGCACTCTTGTTTCAGTTCAGTAGCATGTACTACTTGAATCCATTAGCATTGTTTTGCTGCATTGATATTCCTTACCCCTCTTATATCCTTTTACCCTAATAAGTCTCCATAGATGTATTTGTCCTACCAATGCGATGTTACTTCCTTCTTGATTTTGCACATTATCCTATTGCATTCTAAATGTTCCCACTACATGTTGTGTTTACTGTGTGTTGCTGGTTTGTACTTACTACTGCTTTTTGTGCTTTATATTTTGATTGGACATCACCCTTGCCATTGAACTTCCACCATTTCCTTCAGTTTACGCATTCATTCCACTGGGTGTGAGAATCTTATGGCTTATTCATTCCTCCCTCAGGGTGACAGTCAAACACTGCAAGTGATTCTATCACCCACAGAGGGAACGAGGCATTGCACTTACAGCAATCACATTCCCACTGTTCATGCCTCTGGATGTTAAGGAGTGGTGTGAAATGGACCCTAACCCCCTCTAAAGCAAACAGCATACATGTTATCTCAAATTCAGTGAGGAATCTGGTATGGAGTGTGCATCAAAGACGCATGCCCAAGAAGGTTGAGAAGGCACTGCTTCATCATTCCTCCTCTTCACCTTGCCAGCTCCTGTAGTGCCAAGCTTGTAATCAGATTTTGGGACATATTGGTTGTAGCCAGAGCTTTGACCCTGTACAACAAAGAGCACACCTATTACAGTTTTTATTGCAGCTTTAACTTACCATGCGATTGTTAAGGAAAAGAAAAAGGCACTGTGGAACTCATTGAGACTTCCTGGTAACCAAAATCGGATAAATATATTTGGTTTCGTTACTATTAGTTAAAACCTAGAGACCATTCCATTCTGTCATTGTATAGGCACATTAATGAAAATTTTATTTTCCATACATTGTATTGCCGAGACTCCTGCATGCATATTTTTTCTGTGATACTGTATACATTCTGTTGTTCAGTATGATCTGTTTGTATTTATTGTCAACAACTTTGTTCACTTTAATTACAGTAAATGCCTGTTACTCAGAATTTAGCACCTACAGAGCAGACAAGAGTTGTTAAAAACTCACAATAATCACTAATGACACATTTAGGAATAGTCCGAGTAGAACAAAAGTTCACTATTTACGGATGAGCGCGAGCATACACACACCAAATAATAAAAACTGAAATAGTGAGTTTTACCCAGAAGCACAAGATTTACTGCAGTGGTGGTGCTGCGGTAGCGTTGTCGCCTCACAGTTAGACGTTGTCCTGTTCAATTCTCAGCTAGAGCGTCTTCTGTGTGGAGACATGCGTGAATGGGCATACCTTCGTTGAAGGTTGTGTGCCAGGGCTGGCAACTCGGCACGTAAAAATCTACTGCCAATCATTAGTGGACCAGAGTTCTGCTGTGGCGCCCCTAACCGGGAAAAGCCGAAAGACGCAACAACCCAAAAGCACAAGATTTGTATTTTTCCCTCCTTGGCTGTATATTAAAATCAAGTAACACATACAGTCTGCATGATTTTAATTGTTATTAACATTTGTTTATGAGAAAGTCCCACTGGGCAATAACTCATTTTGAGAGGAATTCTGATTTAGTTTCTTGTATTTAGTTTGGTGGTGGTCTTTGTACTGTACTCACAAGAATATGAACTCTGCTATTATAATCCACACTTTTCAGGTGGTTCGTTAAAAAGGAAGGGTTAAATGCTGATCAGTTCTGCTTGCTGTTTCAGCAAGTTGTACTGTTATGCAGGTAATACTTTGTGTTAAGTATCCCAGTTAAAGTTCTGAAGGTGGAGCAGTTTAGTATATGTTTGTTAAGCTGAGTCTAGGTCTGTATGGTGACATTCAGGAAAAGTTTAAACATTTATATAATAAGAGAACATGCTAAATGAGAGGGATGCTTAAACACAATGCAGGACTAATTGTTCATTTGCAAAACTAGAGGATGCTACACTATCAGATGCAACCCTTGTATATTTTGAACTTGTGTAAAATGTAGTGGCATTAAATTTAATTTCAGTGACGGTAACTGTCTAAATTGCATGCTTTGCATGAATGAGAGATTGTGAATGAATGTGTGTATATGTATATTTCTGTTAGAATCACTGTTTGTCCTGTTTAATACTTCGTGCTCCGTCTCCTTTCTGCTAGTACGAGCAGGCCACAGATGCTGAGTTAGCCTGGGTTGTTGAAACCAAACGGAAACTGATGGCATTGGGTCCAATTCGATTGGAGCAGGACCAGACCACAGCACAACTGCAGGTCCAAAAGGTATGAGCAGCTCCCTTTGAAGGTTGTGCAGTGCAGAACAGCAGAATGCAGTATGGGTAGTATTTTATGACATCACTGAAAGGTAATGAATTGCTGGTCACAATGTACTGTCTGTTTAAAATGTTCTGCATAATCACAAGAATTATTATTTATGTTCATTGTATAGAAGTTCATAACCTCACAGTATGCCGTGTACAGTAGCTGTCATGTCCTCCGTGCATTTAGCAGCACATAACGGCATGCCTTTATGTCGTTGAGATGATTCATTTGCATTATAATGCAAAGAAAATTATTCAGAAAAAAAAGGTCCCCATTGGAATAACTAATGGGAGTGTATTGGTTCAGCAGGATTGTTGCACACTTTCATTTTGCATGTGTGGTCCATTTCATTATGCCACTGAATTATGTCAGTGCTGTTATTTTCAGCATGATGTGTGTGGGAGAATTTTCTCAAAGGCACATTTAGGAATGGAATTACCATTTCTTTTATGCTCTACTCATGACTTTTTTACTCCTTTTTGGCAATTTTTATTCATGGTAAGGAATTTGACTCAGACTTTCAGTTTTAAAAACATTAAACCTTATTATGTACAAGCAGTTGCAACCATGAGTTTAAGCTATGCATCTTATGTTAGAACCACTGACAGATGTACAGATATGAGCTGCATTGCTGTTTAGTAGTGATTTGTATTAGTAATGGCTGGAAGGTGTAGACTCGGGTTATGTGAGGGTGAATGATAAGCTGCCAAAGGGCCTTATCCTTGCAATGATATGCTGTCTGTGTGTGGGAAAGTAGTTATGCAGCCTGACATGCACTTCTTACTTTATGTTCTGGCATAGCACAAGTAGGGTGCATGAATCTTGTGAAATGGCAGAACATGTTACAAGTTATAATCAAAGTAAATAGTAGTACAGTATCATGAGCTAGCTGTCAGAGACTGGAAGGGCACACTTCCCAAGTATGCTAGAGACATTACAGTAGTCATGTAAAGAGATTTGGGAAACTTGTGTTATGGGCACGTGTAAGAAGACACAGTCAAACTGTTTGTACATCTGGTTCTGTGTCAAGGTGCACCGAAAGAGTGGCATGGTACAGTTATTGGATGGCAACCAAGAAATGGCCGAGTACAAGCATTTCAGTCAGTGGTTATGATGAGACAAGGATTGCTCGATGATAGGTATATGGTAAGTATGGCCCAAGCATTGAGTACAGTAGTCATATAGGCAGCAGTTGGGAGAGTATGGTATGCGATATGGACAAGGTGTAGAATAGTAAAGTCTGTACAGTAGTTAAGTGTTGGCAACTGACAAGCTATTTTCAGAGACTGAGATAAAACAGTGGCATGACAGGAAGGAATATAAGAGTACATGTGTAACACAGTGAAGCACATTGGAGCACATGATGATAGCTTTGGTATGAGGGATGGTGTACTATCTGATGTGGTGAAATGCTGGCTGTAGGCAGTGAGGTATTGAACTAGTTTACAGCAAGTTAGGATCTTGTGTCAAAAAGGTTATAATTGTGTTATATAACAAGGTATGGAAGAGTACAGACATGGGATAAGTACTCTTAAAAGTGTGTGGTGGCACTTTCTTTTGACTGCCTGTATTGGTATTGCTAGAATGTTTGGGGTCTTGAGGTAATTACGCATTCTAAGAAACAGCTCCTTCAAAACTTTAGGACATCAGAGGTCAGACTTTATCAAAGCATTTCAGTTTGGGCATCAGATATCAGAATACATTGGTTTTAATTTTATTGGGAAAGAAAACTGAAGTAATTATCTTTAAATATAATTAAATTCCCATCTAAACAAGAAAAAAAAATCACTTCCTAAATCAAGATCACTTTACAATGTATTGCCCTAGACATGACTGCCATAATCAAATGCCTTCGTTATGCCTGACCATTTAAACTCAGAACTGTTGTGCATCTTACCAGAATTTATACAGAAAACCACCAATAAAAAGAAGACTTTTTTTAAGAGAAGGTAGCATAGAAATTAAAACTAGAAACAGCAGTGTAAGAGCTTAATCTGTGCTGGGTTTGCAATAGGATATGTTGTTTTCATAGAATCAGAAACTAAAAGACAGGATATTGAATCTAGGAAAAAAGGCCTGTTGGAAATAGTAAAATGATCTAGTTATTTTCTTTTTTGAACACAGGATTCCTGAAGTTCATAATACCACTGCCATAAAAACACTGAATGCATGTAAGCCCATAAAGCATGACAACTACAGCTGACTGAATACACTACTTGGTTAAGGTCTGCAGTTATCCCATTCTTCTAATTTCAGTAGAAATAAAAGCCATGGATGGTAACACCCTACATAGACACATAGTGGGCAGCTTGCACTGGGTTTATTTGCACCAGCTGCTGTTTTGGCGGATTGATGAAGGGAGTTCTGATGTATGGTTGTTCCTTTGAGAATATGGAATAAGACATGCACTTTAAAGTACCTCATTTTTAGCCTCCAGAGAACCTCAGGAACAAAACTGTTTAGAATTCTAGATAAGGAATGCAGCACAAGTTCGATGCCTCAATACGTTAACTTTCTCATTTCTGTATAATTACTTGTCAATGGTGTGTCCATTTTCCTGCTCAGGCTTTTCTTAGTAAGACTTTATTTTGACCTAAATGTGTAACATTTGTGGCATTCCAGCATAACATGGATAAATATGCAGTCCCATTATCCACTGAGCTCGGGAGGAAACCTCTTATTCCATTAACATGTTTATACTTCTGTCAGCCATAAAAGTTATCTCAAAGTTTGTCTCCCTGTTTTCCTACAAGAATGCCAGTAGTTTAGAAGCAGATTTGATCACTTATGGGAAACAGTAGCAGGACTTTGGTCACTGTGACTCCTTAAAAGCACAGAGGTGGATTCTAGATTATTGTACCATCACAGAACTAGGTTGCATTAACTTGACACTGATGTGGCTGTATCTGTTTTGTTTGATGACATGTACTCTAAATGTACAATCTGCTGCATTCTGTTCCAGCTTTGGCATCTAGCTAGTTTATTGGGTGGAGTTGATCTCAGGAATTGGGACCCGAATATTCAAGCTCTTTAAATATCAAGTCTAAAGGCATGAAGCAACTTTTTGTTTTCACACAAAAAAAAAGTGTTTGCGTGCATTTTTATGTCCGCCAAAACAGCAGCTGGTCCAAATAAATCCGGTGCAATCTGTCCACTGTGTATAAAAAGAAATGTTCATTTTGCAGCCTCTAGGAAATTGCAGAGTTTTAAAGATGTCTTCCAAACATGGAAGCCTAAAGATACAGAGTCATGTGTATTGCATTAATATTAATGGCCGGGCAGGAGGACTTTAAGCGACTCAGAGTTCCATTTCTAATTATGCTGGAGTAGTGTAGGTAGGTAATTGCCAAACTAATAAATTAACAGTTTTGACAAAAAAAATTATTTTTTTGCAAAACTATTAATTTAGCAGAGTGGCAGTTAAGTAACTAATGCACATTACCTTACCTATGCTAATCAGCATAATTTGAGCTGGAACCCAGAGTGACATAAATGCCTCCTGCCCAGCCATTAATAATAACGCCGTAAACACAGCTCTGTATGTTTAGACCTCCCCATTTGCAAGAAGTCTCTAAAACTGCAATTTTCTAAAGGTCGCAAAATGAACTTTTCTTTTTAAATAGAAGAGTGCTCTCATGCAGAAATATGCGAGTGAGCACTTTTTTATATGAAAATAAAAATTGTTTTGCGCCTTTAGACATGATCTCTAAAGCATGCTACTTGTCCCTTAGCATATTTTCTTTTGAGTGTTTGTGGGATAGACATTTCCCACAGTAGGAAATTACAGTAGAGGACTTGTTAGACTTTGTAGTTACAGTGATCCATCTGTTGTGTATCTCTCCAACTTGCTTCTAGTTTGCACAGGTTGTTCCAGATCATTATGGAGCAACTTCTCCATGGCATGTTAAGTGGTAAAGTATATTATCTAACCAGTAGCTATAGGCCAAAGGTAACCCGTACGGTCTATCCTCAGGTGTGCTTTTCCCAGAACTTACTTGAAAGTATTTGGCCAGAAAATCGTGTTGGAGACATAGGTTCATAGGTAGGTACTAGGCTATCGGCCCTAGGGCCCATACAAGCCTAGCCAAAAAATGTACCCTGGCTTTCGCCACCCAAGCAAATTATTTTCCTGCGCCCCTGTCGAGCAGAGCCACAGAAGTGATACCCGGGGTGAATTTCCCATTTCCCATCCAATCATCAATTTTTTCTTGAAGAGTGCTAATGAGGAGCTCTGTTTGACATAGATAGGTAGTCTGTTCCAGAGTATGGGAAGTCTCTGGGACAGGAATCTATCCCTCCAGCATGTTCTGTTTATTGTGGTGACAAGGTTAGGGTCCCTAGAGCGTGTAGCTCGGAGGGATTGGGATTTCTTTAAGTGGAGCATGTCCAACAGCTCTGGGTTTGACATAGCTTTGTATGTTAGGCAGAGATCGCCCCTGCGTAGGCGATATTCGATGGAGTAAAGCTGTAGTTTTTTGAGACGGTCTGCATAGGGCATCTGTTTGAGGCCAGTAATCCTCTTTGTGAGGTATTTCTGTGGTCTTTCCAGTTGTTGTAGATGTCTTGTGAGGTACATACCAAAAGGGGCGTTGTACTCTATAATGGGTCTACTCTAATGAGTGATGAGTAGAGGGGAACAATGACATCTTTTTTTCTGGATGAGAATCCTTTTGTGATGAGATGAGCCACGTAGAAGGATTTCCTGACCACTGTGGCGATGTGATTATCAAAGGAGAGACTACTGTCCACCTGTGTCCCAAGGTCTCATCACATTTTCGGCATTAAGTAGACTACCAGCTATGTTGGTAGTTCATGGGTACAGAGTTTTTACCAAAGGGGATGACAATACACTTTTTGGCATTGAGCTTCAGGCCATGGCTTTGACACCAGGTATCTGTCTCAGTGAGGCCCTTTTGTAGTTTGTCCACATCGTTAGGAGTTTCGATTATGGCTCCTAGTTTGCAGTCATCTGCAAACTTTGTTAGCCAAAGACCTTCTGTGTTGGCCTGCACTTCAGAGAAGTAGATACCAAACAGGAGAGGACCCAGGACTGAACCCTGTGGTACTCCATTTGTCACTGGTCTGATGTCGGATTTGGAATCCGCTACTTTCACAATGTGGGTTCTGTCCGTGAGCCAGTTGGCAACCCATCTTGTGACATAGGGATTTATACCTAGTTTAGTGAGCTTATCTATAATTCCAGAGTGGGGGATGGTGTCAAAAGCCTTGGCGAGATCTAGATAAGCTGTGTGAACCATTTTACCCTCATCTATGGCTTTGGTGACTGCTTCAAAGAAGTCAATCAGGTTTAGGAGACATGATCTGCCTTTTACAAATCCAAACTGAGTAGGGTCCAGAGTTTGGAGATTACCAATGTCTTTGTTTATGAGTTCCATGGCCTTGCTGACCAGGCTCGTCAGGCTAATGGGGCGGTAGTTCCCGGGGTCCGTCGTGGCTCCCCCTTTGTGGAGTGGGATAACTGTCACGGTGCACCATTCAGTGGGTACAAAGCCTGAGGTGAGGCTATGATTGAACATGGTACTTAGGTAGGGTGCCAGTTCATTCTGTAGTTCGTGTAGAACGCAGCCTGGGATATTGTCAGGTCCCATGGATGCTGTGTTCTTGGCTTTGGAGAGTGTGTTTTTTACCTGTGCAGCCGTGATTATAGGAACTTTGCATTCTTCCGGTATAGAGATGGGCCCTCTAAGGGGTGAGAGGGGGGTAAAGTTAGCACTGAACCTATCTGCTAGGATGTTGGCAATATCATTTGGTTCTGTATATTTAGTGCCGTTATGCTGTAACTCAGAGCAGATCTGAGTGTTCCCATTTAGATCCTTGACATAGCTATAGAATGCTTTGTGGTTGTCTTTAGAGTCAGTGGCAATTTTGTTTTCGTAACTAGCTTTGGAGGATTTTATGAGGGATCTCAGCTTCTTACTGAGGTTGACCAGGGAGTTCCTCCAGTCATGGGATTTTACTCTTTTTTTGCAACAGTTTCTTTCTTCTATTGTAGAGTTTGTTTATGGCAGAGGACCACCAGATTGGCTTCCTTTTTTTGGAGGATAACATCTTGGTTCTATTAGGGATAGCATGATCCATGCACTCATGTAAGTGCTTATAAAGTGCATTTGTGTAGGATTCGGCAGTCATACCTCTATTGTCTGTCTGCATGAGTGTCATGAAGTTTGCCACTTCTGTCTTAAGAAGTGTGAAGTTGGCTTTTGAGAAGTTTGTTACGATGGTTTCCCTAATTGGGGCTGGAGGTGGGATGTGGATGTCTAGGCTGATTAGCTTGTGGTCGGATCTGACCAACGAGGAATTGACCTCTGGTGTGGAACACCGGTTTCCCGTGTTGGTAATGACCAGGTCTAGGATATTGCTGCCCCTGGTGGGGGTGTGAATAAGTTGATCCAAGGCATTGGAATTTATGAATTCTAGAAAACGTTGAGCAAAGAGTTGGTACATGAGTAGTTTTCCCAGTTAATGGTGGGGTAGTTGAAATCGCCCATTATTAGGGTGTTGGGTTGTACCCTAATACTTTCCAGTGTATCAAGAAATGAGGAGTGTGAATCCTGGGGCATGGTGGGGGGTCTGTAGCAAGCTACAATTTGGATTGCGGTCTTGCCCAGAGTTAGTTGCACTTGGATAATCTCGGATGCATTATGCTGTGCAACTAGCCTGGTGGTGTGGATATCCTTAATGAATATGGACACGCCTCCGCCTTTAGTGCTTCTTTCTGGGTTAGGTGGCTGAAAGGTGTGGTATGAATTGAAGCCTGGTAATGCAGGGGTGCACTCTGGAGCTTTGAACCAGGTCTCTGTCACTGCACAGATGTCAATGTTCTCCATTTTAAGGAGTGCCTCGAGTGAGTGCATTTTGAGGTTTAGACTTCTAGCATTGAGTAGCATTACCCCTCAGATTTTGCTTGCTTGTACCTGTTATGGTTGTGAATTTGTCATTTGAACCTTGCCTAAAAAAGGCACTATAGGGGTTGCAAGAGTCTTAGCCAGCATCCGGAATCCTAAGGGCGACAGGTGCAGGCCATCTCTAGCAAAGCATCGTGGACTGTCGATCATGTCATCCCAGGCAGACAAATACTGGATCCCCTTAGAATGACACCAGAAGCTTAGCCAATTGTTGAAGTCAGTCATTTTGTCCTTGTACAGTGGTATCATTCTGGGTGATGGCAGGATGCTACTCAAGGTTAGGGTCATACCTGCCTGGGATACAAGATCGGAGAGCTCCTCTGGTTTATTTGGCTTGTGACTGGGTATCTTATCTAATTGTATTTATGTTATGGGCTGGCATTCAGGGACAGATACATATGCAAGCATAACTACACCAGATGGTATCCTAAAAGTGGCACTACTGTTACTGCTGGGGGGAAGTACCCTGCACTTGGCCATCACGTAGTAGAAACTACTTTGGGATATGCTGATGATGACCATGAAACATATTGCATCTTGCTGGAAGTCTTGAACACCTACAACATTGAGTAACTGGGTTTTAAAGTTATAGCGGCTGTGTTCTTCAAAATTTACAGTAAGGAGTTTCAAGATAAGCCTGTGTAACTTTAAGATGGCTGCAGTTACTTTGGTGTTTCGATCTAAGGATTTAATTTTTTGCTTTATAACTAGCTCCCAATGCTTGTTTAACTACATGATCAGTATTATGTAAAAGTACTAAGTGGAGCAAATCATCAGCTTTGTGAGAAAAGGTAAAAGTATACGTTTTAATGTTTTAACACCAGTATTCGTCAGTACTTATTACTGACAAGATCCTCCTACCAATTTACTTCAACCAATAAAACACTACATGCCCTTTAAATACTTCACTTAATCTATCTCAAGTAACCATTCTCAATCCTAACCCCTCCATCCAATTTATTAACATCACTAAACAACTCACACCTGTAACAACACATCTATATCTATACTATTCCTACCTAACCAATAACCTCTCTCTCCCTTATTACCCATATACTCGCACACTCCTATACCTAACACTACTACTAAATTCCATTATAGCCACCACTCATTTTTCAAACTATTCACTGTTACATTATGCTCTTGCTGTATATCACCTCTCTCGCCATACTAGCATCAATTACTCACCTTACATCTTACCATGTCAACCTTATTGAAACTCTTCCCTATCATGCTGCAGCCCCCCTGCTATCCTCATATTCACAAATGAAATGTTTCTGTTCTCCCCTCTCCCACTCTGTACTTCACCTATCATTTTCAAACTTGACCATCAACCCCCACCAAATTCTCCCAGAGCCATGACAAATTTTTGACAAAAATCATTAAGACCATAATCTCCACTGCATGCAAGTTAACCCTCAACAGAGATATTAACTCTCCTGGACCAGTAGTAACTCCATCCCATCCATCGACACAAATTACCACTCAGTCGTACTCCACATTAAACTTAATTAAAAAATCTGCAGATCTACTACTACTAAATATAAATATTTGAAGTATTACAAATAAAGTCCATGATCTATATGCCAATCTTTCACTATACTCACCAGACATAGTTTCTCTAACTGAAACATGGCTAAAACCAGTCATTCGTAGTAATGAAATACTGCCTCCAGGGAACAACATACTCTGAAGGGACAGACTAGAAAAAAGTGGAGGTGGAATAGCCATTTTATATAAAAATCATCGTAAAGTGAAGACAGTAGACTTAATCACTCCTACCTTTGACAACACTGCAGTAATACTTATCAAATTAAAAATTAACTCCAGAAAAACTAGTTAACATAATTGGATGTTACATACCACCTGGAAATGACATACCCACATTAGAAAACTTACTGCACTGGTCCTCCACTTCAGTCCCACAGGAAACGATCATTATAGGTGATTTTAACATTGATTGGCTCACTTGTAATTCTACAAATCCCACTAGTTATATCAACCTCCATGAATTTACACAGTCATCCAGTCTCCCACAAGAATAGACAAAGCATCCAAAAGGCAGTCAGGACTTGACTGGATTTTAATAAGTAGACCAGAATATACCTCACACTCCGGTTGTCTTCCAGATAGCCTGAGTGACCATCTACCAACCTTTATACTAAGACATTGATCTCATAATACTAAACAGACTACTTACCGCCTAATTAGGGACAAAAAAACTTTAACCCCAACAACTTCATATCTGCCCTAAGAAGCTGCAACTGGAGCCCACTCCAACAACTCAGTCTTGACAAAGCTGTCGAATACTTCAACTCCACCTTTTTTAGATATCCTAAACTCATATGCTCCTCCCAGACCAGCCAGAACTAAAGCTATTACTGCTCCCTGGCTTATTAAAGAAACCCGGTCACTTCTTAAAACTAGAGACAAAGCCTGAGGACAGTAGCATAAAAATAGATCCCAAACTTCAAAACACCACCACCTAGAGCTCAGAAACAAAGGCAATAGAGCAGTTAAACTAGACAAAATTAAATACTACCACAATATACAAATAAAGTACCAAATTCCGCAAAAGTTCTGGGAAGCCATTAATAACATACGTCTTTCAGGTAAATCTAGTACACCCTCCCAAACTGTTTCTAGACAACATACCAACTCAATTCAATAAATGCTTTAATGAGTCCATTCTAGCCTTATCTAACCCCCACCCCCCCCCCCAACCAAACCATCCAGTTCTGAAGGTAACAACACCACCTTTTCGTTTCAACCCATCTCGGTAAAAACATTAAAAAAATGCTTAATAAACTAAAATTTTCAACATTGGCTGCAAACAAACTACCTGCCAACTTTCTGCAAATCATTGCTGAGGCAGTTGCTTACCCAGTAGCTGTAGAGGGTCTGTATTATAACAGGGAACGATCAAAAGATCGAACATTGTTATATCGACCCCTTAAAGTCGAAAACTAAAATGAGCGAACAACCAGAACAATGATTTCTTTCCCAGGGAAAGAAATTGCTATTCCCAAAAAAAAAAAAAAAATACTAAAACACACAACACTATTTTAAGTGGGGCGCTTCACCCCCCACACCCCCCCTACTTAAATATACCAACTCTGAAATCGCACTACAGTGGAGGAAAATGGCACAACCCGCTCAGCCAACCCAGCGATTTCATTCCCTGGGAAAGAAATCATTGTTCTGGTTGTTCACTCTTTTTAGTTTTCGACTTTAGGGGGTCGATATAACAGCGTTCGATCTTTTGATCGTTCGCTGTTGTAAAGTAGACCTGTAGCTGTACTTATCAATAGTTCCATATCAGAAAACCACATCCCTGCAATTTGGAAAACTTACCATATTATTTCACTGCACAAAGACGGTACCTCCTCTGAGCTGACCAACTAACAGCCCATTGCCATTCTTTCCCCTCTCTCTAAAATACTAGAGGGAAGTGTATTCATGCTCAAGTAATGGACCACCTACACACTCACAATCTCCTCTCCAGCATGCAACATGACTTCCACCCCTTCTACAGCATATCACAGCACTAATGTCTTTCACCAACACAGGAAATCACCACAGAAACAATGCAAAGTATGTATCTATTATATTTCTTGATCTCTCTAAGGCCTCCAATATGGTATCACTAGTAGACTTATTAATGTTCTCTCTGATCTAAGTTTCAGCAACTCCACCATTGCTTGGTTCCAAAGCAGTTTAAGTGGCTGGCAGCAGGACTTCTCTTCTCTTCTTCCAGTCACTCTAGGAGTTCCCCAAGGCTCCATCCCTGAACCCATGCTGTTCTCTTTGTTTACCAACCATCTCCATTCTTCTGCCCCACATGCTTCTTTCTTACAATACGTGAGCAACTCCATCTTTATTAGTGCCTCTTACTGCACACTACTCAAGAATCCTTTCTTTCTGTTGAGGCATGGCTTACCAAATCCCAACTAATTCTAAATCCAAACAAAACTAAACTCCTGCATGTTAAGTTGTCAATCTCACCTTCATTCTTGCTGGATTGGTTCGGAGCCGATCCTCGGCTCCAACTCGGCACTTGCTAAGCTCGAGGGCTAATTTTACCAGCACGAGGCAAACCTATATCCCATGATGCAAGGCGGAGACTACCCAGATCTCGTTTGCCGCTTCGCTAACGAGGTGCCTTCTTTTACCAGCTCTAGGTAAGTGAACAGTTTTTGAGACTTTTCGTCTACCCCCCTTTAAATTTGTATATATATATTGTGTTTGGTTAACCTAACGACTTACTTTAGCCCTATTCCCGTCAGTGTTCCTTTTTTTCGAGTAATTTATTCCCTTTCCCTAGATAGGCCTGAGGCCTTCCCCTCCCTAAATTTTTTCCTGTCAGGGATTGTTTGTGTATGACTGTGTGTTATCCCTGTTTATTTTAAAATTGTTGGATTAAGTGTTTTTGTGTGTGTGTGTTACTACATTGTGTTTCCTCGACACATTTATGTCAAAGGACACTAAGGTCTCAGGCTTCAAGAAGTGTGACTCGTGCTGTCAGAAGATGTCTCTGACAGACAGTCACACTTCTTGTGTTTATTGCCTGGGACCTTCGCACCTGCAGGACTCTTGTGCTATCTGTCATGCTTTCAGCCCAAGAGTCCTGCAGGAGCGAAAAAATAAGCTGATATTAAGGGGCTTATTAAAGCCCGAGAGCTCCCCGACTAAGTCGGCGCCGGGGAAGCCCTCAAAACCTGTTAAGCCTTCGGCTCAGACTTCCAAGCCTTCGGCTTCGGGTTCATCCTCACCAGGGTCGAGATCGGCTCCGGCCAGAGCCGAACCTTCCACCTTACCAGTCTCAGTATCGGATCCATCCAGCGCCGATACTGTCAAATCCAGACATTCAGTGTCTGCTCCGGCTGGAGCCGACGTATCTTCGGCTCCGTTGGCTCCATCGATCTCAAAAAAGAGATCTCGATCCCCTTCAGTGGAATCCATACATTCGGTTCCGAGATCACCCTTGCTCTCGGAGCGGAGCCATTGGAGCCGTTCTTCTTGGTCGTCCAGGCTGTCTGATCACGACCTCGAGAGAGTGGTGAGTAGACTATTAAAGTCTCAGGCATTGGCCCAAATACTCCATAGCCCATCTCAACAGACGGTAGCTATTTCACATCCACCAAACATTCCTCCTTCGACTCTCTTATAGAGCTCGGAGCCGGAGCTCCTCGGAACCGGCACTGTTGTGGCTTCGGAGCTGATACCACCCCTTTCGGCTCCGTCGTCCTTGGCTCCGATTTCCTCCTTGAGACCTTCATTAGAGGGACCCGGGCGTCTGGTCTCTCTTGTCGGCTCTGAGGGGGCGAGTGGCATCGGACCCTTGTCTGACCCCATTCTCCCTCTCGGAGCTTCGGCGTTGGTGAGCTCGGCCCCGACATCTGCCTCGGAGCCTTCCCTCTCGGTGAGGCCTGGGGTTCCTATCTCTTCGGAGCGGGAACTTTCTGGTCTCTCTGACAGGGGAGCCTTCGAGGTGATGAGGAGTGTACTAGCCCCTGGGCTTAGTCAATGGACAGTTCCATCAGCTCCTCCCACTACAGTGCCTGCTGACGTCTCTTCCCACTCTCTTGCTCCCGGGCCCAGAGATCCAACGCCTCAGGTTTCCCCATTGGGAATATCTTCCTCTTCCGAGGCTTCTCCTGATCCGTCAGGGGAACCCCCACGTAAGAGGACATGTAAGAGGAAACATCTAGACTCCCCCGAGTCTACTACATCAGATACTGACCTGGATGAGTCGGAGGGATCCCCACGGTCCTCCTCTGAGGATGTCTCATTTTCAGACATCCTTGAACTCCTTAAGCAGAGGGGGAACTGGCCCTCCCCTAATCCTTCCGAGGACGAGTCAGTATACCTGGAGGCGTTCGGATCTCGACCCTCCACCTCCTGGGTGTCTCCGCCTTTCGACCCTCTCATGGAGGTAGTGGCTCGGAAGGCGTGGATGGCTCCGGATTCAGTGGAACCTATCCCTAGGAGGCCTTCAAAATTTATTACGGCCCCATAAGATAGACAATATTTAACAAAGGGTGTCCCAGTTGATGCCATGGTGGTGGCTGCTGCCACCAAGAAGGAATTAGCTGATCCTTCAGTACCTGTCCATCCTCCTAACAAGGATTCTAGGACTATGGACAGGTACGGTAAGTGGATTTTTTCTTCAGCTACTTTTGCCATGAGATCGCTGAACTACTTATGCCACTTCACCCGCCTTCAAAGAGATGTTCTTAAAGAGTTGGGAGAAGTTTTACAGGATCCGTCAGCTGCTGGGTCTCAGGATAAGATTAACTCACAGCTAGGAATCCTTAACTCCATTGCTAACTCCTCCATGTGGCTCATTTCTTATGCAGCCGATGAGTAGGGCCGCAGGCACAGGAGTGGCTTTAAGGCGTCAGTCCTGGATGCGACTTTGTAATTTTGCAGACCCCTTCAAGGCGTCCTTCACAAACTCCCCCTTTGATGGCTTGACCTTGTTCGGACCTCAAGTGAAAGACACTTTGACTAGATGCGAACAAGATGGCAAGACTCCTTCTGCCGTAGGAGTCCGTTTCTCCACCCCTTCAAGACCTTACCCCAAAGGACAGAAGGGAGGGAAAATGTGGTTCCGCAAATCTCAAGGAGTCACGCCTGATGCACGAAGTCAGTTTATCCCCAGAGGTAGAGGGGGTAACAATAACAGACGCCGCCCTAGGGGCAGAGGTGGTCCGCAGAATCAGGGTAGCAGAGAGCCTCTTTCTGACAAACCCTTCCAGCATCCCTAAGATGTTGCCCGATTATCCGCCTTCGGAGGCAGTCGGGGGAAAATTATCGCTGTACCCAATAGCCTGGCTTTCCCTTTCTCAAGACAAATGGGTACAGTCAATTATATCCGAGGGTTACAAAATTCCCTTTATTCAAACCCCAATTCAACAAAAGGGAACCCTTCCAGACGTCTAAGGGAACTAGCAGTACTGGAAATATCAAAACTGCTAGTAAAAAGAGACATCCAGCCAGTCCCAGCGGACCAAATAGGATCCGGAATCTACTCAAGGTTCTTTTTAGTTCCAAAAAAGACAGGGGACTGGAGACCAATATTAGATCTCAGCAAACTCAACAAGTTTGTAAAGAAATCAAGATTTCGGATGGTCACGCTTCAGTCCATTCTGCCCTTTCTGGGCAAGGACAATTGGATGTGCTCACTAGATCTTCAGGATGCGTGCTTTCACATAAAAATTCACAGACGCTCCAGAAGATTTCTCCGCTTTCGGCTGGGGACCAGTCACTTTCAATTCAGAGCCCTGCCCTTTGGACTCGCTACAGCCCCCGAGTGTTCACCAAATGTATGGCAGTGGTTACGGCTCACCTGAGACGTCAAGGATTCCAGGTGTTTCCATATCTAGACGACTGGCTCCTCACTGCCACCACCAGGCATCAGCTTCTCCAAGCCAGAAATTACACCATTCACACTTGCAGAGGGCTAGGAATTTCTATAAATTTCAAAAAATCTGCCTTGTCAATCTATTACTTTTATAGGCGCAAGATTGGACACCGTACAACTTTCAGCAAAGTTAACAGACCAAAGGATCTTGGACATTCAAAGACACGTCCAGGTGAGTCTTCTCAGCAACAAAATTCAGGCCAGATTTGCTCTGAAGGTATTGGGTCTTATGGCGGCCGCCATAGCACTTCTTCCCCTTGCCCGCTTTTACATGCGTCTTCTACAATGGATACTATTCACCCAATGGTCTTTTCAACAACTTCCCATGCGTCACGAGATCATAGTAACTCCAACTTGCAAAAGGCATCTGACTTGGTGGATATCGTCCCCTCAAATCCATCAAGGCAGACCATTTGTTCCTCTTGCCCCGGTTGCCACGGTTACATCGGATGCCTCCCTGATCGGGTGGGGGGGGGGCATTATCAGGGCAGAATGGTCCATGGCACTTGGCAACTTTTCGAGTACCATCTGCACATAAATGTTCTGGAGATGAGAGCAGTGCTTTTAACGTTGCAAGCCCTCAACGACTCTCTTCCCCTGGGAACTATTGCAGTCCAAACGGACAATATGTGGTAGTGTGGTATATAAACAAACAGGGCGGAACCAAGTCCTATCCAGTGTGTCGAGAGGCTCTCAGACTTTGGCAATGGGCAATCTCCTCACCGGTTTCTGATAGCAACGCACATCCCTGGGAAATCCAACATCATAGCGGACAGAAGAGATTTTTCAGAAGTGGGGCCTTCCTTGCTGCGACCTTTTCGCTACACCTCAAAACAGCAAATGCCCAGACTTCTCTCTCTTCCCCCTTCCAGGCCATCCCCCCAGAGACGCTCTAACCCAAGATTGGCCCCGGGGACTTCTTTATGCCTTTCCCCCCTTTCCGCTGATACCTCAGCTAATTCAGAAAGCAACCGCCTTGAGAGCCAAGTTGATTCTCATTGCCCCTTATTGGCCTCGACAGATATGGTTTCCGTTCCTACATCATTACCTCTTGGTACAGCCATGGCATCTGGATCTGGTTCCAGATCTTCTGACCCACCAGTCGGGTCAACTGCACCAATCCATACCTTCTCTCAACCTCACTGCTTGGTTGCTCCACTTCCATCCTTAGCCAGGCTTCCTATGATTTCTAATACTGTACGGGATATCATAGTAGCTTCCCTAAAATCTTCTACCAGAAAGATTTACACTAGTAAATGGCGACGTTTCTCTTTCTGGGCAAAAGCTAGGAACATAGACCCCTATACTGCTCCAATTCATTCGGTATTGGACTTCCTAGCTGACATTTTTCATTCAGGATCCTCTTCTTCCACAGTGAAAGTTCAACTGGCAGCCATTTCAAATTTTCATAGGCTTTTTGGACCACAACATTATGTCACATAAACTTTGCAAGGCATTCCTTCGAGGTATCTTTTTATTGAAACCTCCGATTAGAGACCCCCCACCACAATGGGATCTAAATTTAATTTTAACATCCTTGATTCTTCCCCCGTTCGAACCTGCAGCTGCCTGTTCTTTGAAATTGCTTTCTTGGAAGACACTTTTTCTAGTTGCCATTACTTCTGCCAGGAGAGAGTATCTGAGCTTCATGCTGTCTGCATTCGCCCTCCCTATCTAATTTACCACAAAGATAGGGTATCGCTAAGGACTAATCCGTCTTTCTTACCAAAGGTGGCATCGCAGACGAACCTAAATCAATCCATTGATCTTCCAGTATTTTTCCCAAATTATTCTGATAGAGCGGAACAAAAATTACATTGTCTTGATGTTCACCGCCAGCTCAGATATTATCTGGACAAGACTAAAATTTTTAGGAAATCTGATCAACTGTTTCTATCCTATGCAGAGAACAGGAAAGGCCTTCCAGTTTCTAAGGTAACTTTATCTAGATGGCTGTCTTCTGTGATCACTTACATTTATCAGCTCAGAGGCAAAGATTTGATTTCTAACCCAAAAGCCCATTCTACCAGAGCTCTAGCTACATCTACAGCTTTTCAAGCTGGACTTCCAATAGACACTATTTGTGCAGCAGCCACATGGGCCTCTCCTCATACCTTTGTTTCACATTACAAATTAGATTTGGCCTCCAGAGACAGAGCGAATTTTGGTTCCACCGTTCTCAAGAGTGTTCCATTGAGCCACCCAGGATAGAGGTGCTAGGGACGTGGTCCCATCCAGCAAGAATGAAGGCGAGATTGACAACTTAACATTTAGAAGTTATGTACCTACCATAACGTTCCGCCCTCCATCCCCCTAGCCTGGTCAGACCGAGAAGATCATGCATCTTCTATTAAGAGGTTATTCCCTTTTTCTAGCTGTTCAACTTCTAGTGTCACTAGATTACGTTGATCCTTTCTAGAGGGTTATTATGTTATTTAGTATTGTTATTTTTCTTCCTCCTCTTCAGTTGGAAGAAAATATTACTATTTCTTTAGCTACCAAACGAGATCTGGGTAGTCTCCACCTTGCATCATGGGATATAGGGTTGTCTCGAGCTGGTAAAATTAGCTCTCGAGCTTAGCAGTGCAGTCGGAGCCGAGGATCGGCTCCGAACCCATCCAGCAAGAAAGAAGGCGAGAGAAGACAACTAACATGGAACGTTATGGTAGGTACATAACTTCTAATTTTTCTGCCTAAGAGATCTGTAGCTCCTAACCCCCTCATTCAATATCTTGTCCAGCAACAATACCACTATCTCTCTTGTGACTCTCACTAAACGACTAGGTATACAGACTGAGAATAATATGAAATTTGATATTTACATCTCTCAAAGAATAAAGAAAGTACACAAAAAACTTGGTGTTCTGTATAGAAATGAGCAGATGTCCTTCTATTCTGATGTTGCAGTGTTCATAACAATAGGGAGTTTCTGCTTACAGCGCCACCGTCCTGCCAGTGTACCACAGTCTTAGTCCAGGAGGTACGTATGACGTCTGTTACCACGGCCATAAACCGACATTAGGTATAAAAGTGACATCTGGACGTACCCTCATCAGAAGTTTTCTGTCGAAGTGATCATCGGACACTCATTTGCCAGCTCCGCTTCTGCATCGCGTTTCTTCAGACGACCGAATTCCAAATCGTTAAAAGACCAGATGGCCGCTTTTGACTATTACAGATAAGTGCTCAGTGGGGTTTTCTTATTTATTTTGCTTACTGTTTAGACTAGCTAGTAAAAGGAAGTGTTCTTGTGGGAGACAAATTCCTCACAAGGACACACACAATGTGTGATGTTCTTCATGTTTCACTGTTGCAGTCATTACATTTGGGTTATCTGCCTGCAGGTAGCCCTCAGCCGTCCTGAATATCAAAGTCTTGGATTCCTGCATCAGATGCTGTCTCCTCTTCTATGACATCAGATAGTCAGGGGTATAAAACATGCATCCAATGCCATTACATCAGTCTTTCTTGCTGCGCGATGCCCGAAGCAGAAGCAGTTCACAAGTGCCGGTCCGCTGACTCCTGAAATTTTCGTTTTCGAGTTTCAGAACTGAAGTCTTCAAAAAAGCTAAGTACCTCATTGGGGATCCTTTTTCTTGCTCTTAACCGATGTCAGTAAAAGTTAACAATTGTCTTACTGTGAAAAGCAAATACCTCATAAAGATTTTCATTCATACTGCATTCCTTGCTTAGGCCCAGACCACAATGTCCCTTGCTGTCGGTTTTGTGCCTTATTCGACCCCTGGACTATTCATCGGTCTATTTTTGCAGCAGATTATTTGGTACTCTGTATAACTATCCAGAAATGGCTTTGGTAAGCCATCCGACTACCGACATTCCAAAAAAAGCATAAAGTTAGCCAGAGACAGACCGCATAGGTCCAAAACTGCCGATGACACTTCCGTTAAGCTAGTTGCCAGTTCACCGGTACTCAGGTGCTTTTGCAGCCCCTGATACCCACTACTTCAGATTCGCAGTCCTCTACTAAGACCCATTCGGAGTCCGGTATGCCGCGAGATGCTTCTTCGACTATGGAACCTGTGGATGCCTCTACCTTGGATGGGTCCGGAGCCGCTGTGCAGGCACCAGCTTCTGAGGGTGTATTCAGGCCTACAGATTTGCATTTCAAACAGACGCCATCTTCTTCATCAAGGCCTAAACTCGACCCATGCCTAGAAAACCGACGTCCAAACCGCATAGTCAGGCCCATATGCCTAAAAAAACAAATGCTTAGAATGGCTGAAGACCTTATTACTTTAATTAGGGGAAGCCAGCCTTCCCCCTTTGAGACCTAGAACTGATTTTCCTTCTGATTCTTCTGATCAGGATTCTGAAATTTCTGTTTCTTCTGATTACCAGGATTTGCCCTTATCCACCTATGAGGATTCTAATGCAGAGGATTCCATTCCTTCTGCTTCCCCTCCAGAAGATTTTTCTTTTGGTGAAACCTTGCACTCTCTTAGGGAGCATTTCCGCTGGGAAAGCCAGGATTACTCTGACTCCAAAAAGAGGCTTAGGGAATTCTTACTCCTCCCTCAACACAGGCCTTTAGCTATCCCTCCTGTTCTGGACATTGTAGATGATGCCTTCTTGGAATGTAGCCTGGCCCGAGACACTTTAACTCCAGCTCCCATAAAACCTGACCGGTATTAGAGTACCTGACTCTCACAAGTTCCTCATCAAGAATCCTATTGCAGATCCAGAGACCATTTCCCAAGGGCCAAAAGGCATTAAGGCTACTGCTGCCAAAAACCCTACCCCCTCTGATAGAGATTCCAGGGCCTTGGACAGATTGGGTAAGAAGGTATACACTTCTGCTGCTTTGACCATTAGGGCCTTAAATTGCTAGTTTCATATGTTGAAGTATCAGCAGCATATTATGGGACTACTTAAACAGAAAATGATGTTGATTCCTGACTGTGCTGAATATAAAGAATTGCAGGATTTAATGCATTCTGCTGAACAAGTTGGTAAACATACTTTGCAGTGTGGTTTTGACTCTTTAGAAGCATCTTGCAGGGCTGTTGTCACTGAGTCTGTACTTAGAAGGCATGCTTGGCTTAAGGAGCAAAACTTGCCAGATCATATTCATAGGCTCATAGGTAGGTACTAGGCTATCGGCCCAAGGGCCTACGTAAGCCTAGCCAGCAAGGTTCCATGGCTTACGCCACCCAAGAAAGATATTTACCTGTGACACTGTCGAGCAGAGACACAGAAGTGATCCCCGGTATGTGTTTCGTATTTCCCATCCACTCGTCAAGATTTTTCTTGAAGCTTGCTAATGAAGAACTTTGCTTGACATATATGGGTAGCTTGTTCCAGAGTATAGGAAGTCTCTGGGACGGGAATCTATCCCTCCAGCGTGTCCTGTTTATTGTGGTGACAAGGTTTAGGTCCTTGGAGCGTGTAGCTCGGAGGGATTGGGATTTCTTTAGGTGTAGAATGTCCAACAG
Source organism: Protopterus annectens (assembly GCF_019279795.1). Taxonomy (NCBI): domain Eukaryota; kingdom Metazoa; phylum Chordata; order Ceratodontiformes; family Protopteridae; genus Protopterus; species Protopterus annectens. The sequence goes on from NC_056727.1 coordinate 954,603,838, forward strand.
CTCTGGGTCTGACATAGCTTTATATGTTAGGCAGAGATCACCTCGGAGTAGGTGATATGCTACAGAGTAAAGCTGGAGTTTTTTGAGGCGGTCAGTGTAGGGCATTTGTTTGAGGCCAGTAATCCTCTTTGTGAGGTACTTCTGTGACCTTTCCAGCTGCTGCAGATGTCTTGTGAGGTTCATTGCAAAAGGGGCATTGTACTCTATAATGGGTCTAATGAGTGATGAGTAGAGGGGAACAATGACCTCTTTTTTTTCCTGGATGAGACCCCTTTTATGATAAGGTGTGCCACGTAGAAGGAATTCCTGACTACTGTGGCGATGTGACTATCAAAGGAGAGACTACTGTCCACCTGGGTCCCAAGGTCATGTTAAAGCTAAATTATTGGATGCTCCCTTAAACCAAGACAACCTGTTTGGCAACAAAGCAGAACAAGTTCTTAAAAAGATGGAGGAAAAAAAACTATATCTATGCAAACTGTTAAAGATTTCTTGCAAGTACAGTCTCCCAGATTTAGTAGGCATTGGCCTTCTAAGAACTGGCCCTTTCCAGTCTCTTCCAGGCCTTCTCAGTCAAAACCCAGGAACAGCAGACCACCTAGGCTGCAGTCTCCAGGTACACACGGGGGGCTCCCACTTCCAAAGCTGGAAGTAGTAAGACACCCCCCTATGGAAAAATGTCACAATGACTTAACCTTAACTCTTCCAAGCCCTGCTCAACTGCCTGTTCCCTTAGAGGGAAAGCTCACACTGCATGCAAAAAACTGGTAACTCATTACCCAGGACAAATGTGTTTTAAATATAGTTTTCCAAGGATACAGATTCCACTTCCACACCTTACCAGCCCCAAACGGTTGGCCAGACCTACCCCTAAATCAGTGGGCGGAGGCTCAACAGCAGGTTCTCTCTCTTCTAAGTGTCAGGGCTATTCAGCCTGTCCCAGCAGAAGAAAGGTGGCAAGGTTTTTACTCCAGACTTTTCCTGGTACACAGAAAAGACAGCTCATCCTATCCTGGACATCTCTATTCTAAACTCCTTTTTGGTAATCCCAAAATTCGAAATGCTAACACTTCAACAGCTGCTTCCTATGCTAGGCAAATGTGCCTGGTTGACAACCTTAGACTTAAAGGAAGCTTACCTGCACATTCCAATAAGGGAATCTTGCAGGAAATACCTACGCTTCAGAGCAGGCTCCATACACTATCAGTTCTCTGCACTTCCCTTTGGCTTATCTACTGCGCCCAGGGTATTCACAAAGTGTCTAGCTCCAGTTATTGCATTTTTCAGGCAGAGAAATATTCAGATATACCCATACCTGGACGATTGTCTAATTCAGGCAGAAAGCCAGGGCATGCTATTAAAACATTTGGCATTTGTAAAGAAACTTCTAACCTTGCTGGGGTACACCATAAACGAGAAGAAATCTCATCTGGTACCCTGCCAACAGATTGTATTCCTGGGACCAAACTTGAACATAACTTCCCAGATGGCTTACCTCACGCCAGAGAAACAAGTTTATTTGACAGCCTACTTCAAACTACTGGCCACAAAGACCCAGCTATCTGCAAGGAAAATTTTACAAGCCCTGGAGTTCATGGCCTCTTATATTCTACTAATTCCATATGCAAGACTGCATATGAGGAAACTACAATGGTATCTAAAAAGCCTGTGGTGTCAACATTCTCAGGACCTGGAATCAATGATTCCTATCATTCCTTGTATAAAGACAGAGTTCCTGACGTGGGCAGAGGCCTGCCACCTCAACAAGGGGCTCCCTTTCAATCTACCCCCTGCCGCCCAAACCTTGACTACAGACACATCAGACTATGCATGGGGGGCTCACTTGGCAGGGCAGTGCATTCAGGGCAAATGGAACCAGAGTCAGATGCACCTGCATATCAACCAAAAAGAAATGTTAGCTGTACAGAATTCCCTGACTACACCCTTCCAGGACAATTATTGATAAAGACAGACAACACCACAGTTATGTGGTACATAAACAAGCAGGGAGGAACCCACTCGTACCCTCTCTGCAGACTAGCCATGGGTCTGTGGAACACAGCCTTGAGCTACCAAGTGCACCTACAAGCTCAATTCCCTCCAGGCAAGCTAAATTCACTGGCAGATGACCTAAGCAGAAATCTCATGGACCCACACGACTGGAAACTGGAACCAAGCCTCTCGGTTTATGCCTTCCCCCCTCTGCCTCTCCTCTCGAAGGTTCTGCTAAAGATCAAACAGGACAAGCCAAGGACAATACTGATTGCACCAGACTGGCCTCACCAGCACTGGTATCTCCTCTTGCACAGTGTGGTACTGCTGGAGCCATGGCACCTGCCTCAGACACCTTCCCTGCTGTCCCAGCAGGTGGGCCAGATTCTGCACCCTCAGCTTCAAACCCTGAACCTTGCAGCCTGGCTAATTCCTTCAGCTCTCCAATAGCATCCCTCAGTAAGCAGGTGCTAGATGTCATTCTGGAAGCAAGGAGGCCAACTACTAGAAAATCCTATGCTGAAAAGTGGAAAAGATAATGTTCCTGGAGCCAGACTCAGGGGATGGGCACAACAGTGCCCAGCTTACCTCATATTCTTCAGTACTTAACAGAAATGCTCCACAAGGGCCTAGCCTTCTTGTCAAAATTCATGCCTCTGCCATTTCAGCACATTATAATACTGAACCTCTCCTCTTCTCTCACCCCCTGCTAAAGCAATTCCTCAGAGGGTCTAAAATTGTAAGACCACCCAGGCGAGCCCCTACTCCAACCTGGGACCTTAACTTTGTATTGGCAAAGCTCACTCTCCCTCCATTTAAACCAGCTGCAACTGCAGAGTTGAAATTCCTTTCTTGGAAAACAGCCTTCCTTCTAGCCATCACTTCAGCAAGAAGAGTGTCTGAATTACAGGCCGTCATGGCAGTGGGAGCCCTTCATTATAGTCCATGCAGAACAGGGTTTCTCTCAGGACCAATCCTTCCTTTATGCCCAAGGTGGTAAATCAGTCCATTCATTTGCCTACTTTTTTCCCTAATCCACAAAACAAAAGAGAACGAATACTGCACTCCTTGGACGTGCACAGACAACTTAGATTTTATTTGGACAGGACTAAGCCTCTCAGAAAGTCTGAACAGCTGCTAGTTGGCTTTGCTGCAGGGGCAGAGGGGAAGGCCATTTCAAAGCAAACCATTTCTAAATGGATAGCCCATTGCATTAATTTCTGCTATAAGCACCATGGAAAACCTACCCCACAGAGGATAAGGTCACATTCCACCGGGGTTGCATCTACCTCTACAGCCTTTCTCAGGGGAGTCCCTACCAGGGACATCCTAGAAGCTGCTACCTGGAGCTCTATACATACCTTCACCAAGCATTACCACATGCCCATTTTTTCTAAATCCAGAGCTGGTTTTGCCACTGCAGTCTTGCAGGGCTTAATAACTGGCCCTAATGCTCTTTAACTTCCTCCTCCCTTCCTTAGCTTTGGGAATCAACCCAAATGTAATGACTGCAACAGTGAAACATGAAGAACATAGTACAGTTGTTGTACACTTACCATAAATGTAGATGTTCGAGTGTATTCACTGTTGCAGTCCTGGTTACCCCCCTCCAGCCCCCTGACTTCTCTTGGCTCTACCTTTGCTTCTTGTTTTAAGCTTTCTGGTGTATTTGCTTTTTGATGGAGGTGTAACATATCATATAATTGCTTCCCACTGTGGGGGCACCTGACATCTGGGGCAAGAAAAACTGATGTAATGGCGTCTGCTGCATGTTTTATACCCCTGACGACCTGATGTCACGGAAGAAGACAGCATCCGATGCAGGAATCCAAGACTTGGATATTCAGGCCGGCTGAGGGCTACCTGCAAGCAGATAACCCAAGTGTAATGACTGCAGCAGTCAATTCACTCGAACATCTACATTTATGGTAAGTGTACACAACTGTACTTTTTTTGTCCAGGCACCAGACAATACCACTGTAATGTGGTACATAAACAAGCAAGGGGGTACACACTCCTACCCTCTATGCAGGCAAGCAGTGACCTTGTGGAACACAGCACTGACTTACCAAGTTCAATTACAAGCACAATTCCTGCCAGGAAAGAAAAACACATTGGCAGACGACCTAAGCAGAAACATCATGGATCCCCATGATTGGAAACTGGATCCACAAGTATTTGCAATGATAACTCAAATATGGGGACGCCCAGACATAGATCTGTTTGCCAACTCCTAAAACTACCAACTTCAAAAATTTTAAGCAAGGACATTCCACCCACAAGCTTGGAAAGTGGACGCCCTCACATTCAGTTGGAAAACATTGACAGTGTATGCCTTCCCTCCACTGCCTCTTCTAGCAAAGGTGCTGCTGAAAGTCAGATTAGAGAGGCCACAAATGATACTCATTGCTCCAGACTGGCCACGCCAGCATTGGTACCCAATACTAAGGAACATGGCCCACGGCCCACCATGGATTTTACCACAAATTCCTCACCTGCTCACCCAGCAAGACAGTCAGATTCTGCACAGCCAGCTGAAGACTTTAAATCTGGCTGCATGGCAAATCACCTAAACAACCAGCCAACTTTTCTATCTAAAGCTGTTATGGATGTCATTCTGGAGGCCAGGAGGCCCAGCACCAGGTAAACCTATTCAGACAAATGGAAAAGATTTAGCGCCTGGAACCAGGCTAAAGGCCAAAATCCTCTACAGCTAGACATTCCTCAGATTCTACAATATTTAACTGAAATGTTGCACAAAGGACTTTCCTTTTCATCTATTAAGATCCACGCCTCAGCAATTTCAGCTCACTACAACACGGATCCTCCTTTATTTTCACATCCACTCCTAAGACAGTACCTCAGAGGGGCCAAGAACATAAGACCGCCCAGGAGAGAACCAACACCAACTTGGGATATCAACTTTGTTCTGGAAAAGCTTACACTGCCGCCTTTTGAACCAGCTTTCTCAACTGATTTAAAGTTTCTATCATGGAAAACTGTCCTGCTGCTAGCAATAACTTCAGCCAGAAGAGTCAGAGCTACAGGCACTAATGGCAGTGGAGCCTTTCCTCATCTTTCATCAAGACAGAGTCTCTCTACGAACTAACCCCTCCTTCATGCCAAAGGTGGTATCCAGTGTGGCCCTAAACCAAACCATTCATTTACCCACCTTTTTCCCAAACCCCCAGAACAAAGGAGAAAGACTCCTGCACTCCTTGGACAATCACAGGCAACTATGTTACTACTTGGATAGAACTAAGGCTTTCAGAAAATCTGACCAGCTCTTTGTATCCTACGCTACAGCATCACAAGGAAAAGCTATCTCAAAACAGACCATTTCAAAATGGATAGGCCATTGTATACTTTTCTGCTACACTCATCATGGAAAACTGGTTCCTGCTAGCATTAGGTCCCACTCCACCAGGGCTGCAGCTACGTCTACAGCCTTTCTCAGGGGGGTACCAACCAAGGATATTCTGGAAGCTGCAACTTGGAGTTCAGTGCACACCTTCACCAGGCACTATCACTTACCCCTATACTCTAAGACTAGAGCTGGCTTTGCCACTGCAGTTTTGCAGGGCCTACTAGCTTCCTCTAACCCTGTTTAACTCCACCACCCATCCTTAGCTTTGGGATTCTACCCAAGTGTGATGACTGCAGCAGGGTAACATGATGAACATAGTACAGTTTTGAAATTTATTGTAGATGGCAAACTTACAGAATACAGTTGTGCAAGAAACAGACCTGGTTTTACAGAATGTTTTTGTAATGTTTGAACAGTAGAACACAGTGTTGGGTGAAAGGGACAATGTTAATATTAAAGAAAGCAACTGATAAATACCATAGGGTCAGTTCTAGGTCCTGCAATCCTTAGAGTTTTTGTATTCAAGAGACTTGAAAAGAGGATAAGCCTCTTTAATGTCAACATATATATTTGTAGCAGTAGAAGGGGGTGTTAAGGGAGGGATTTGGAAAGGCTGACCAGGTGGGTTGCCGGAAAGGTTTTGACGTTCATTATTGACAAATGCAGTGTACTGTACTTGGGCAGCAGCAATTTCGGGCATGAAACATCAGCGGGAGGTGATGGAACAGAAGGCAACAGATCAGGAAAAGGATCTGGGGTATAGATGGCACCTGTATTGGACTGCCAGCTGAAGAGATAGTACTCAAAGTTAACACTGATAAGGATATGGTGAAGCAGAAACATTTCCCTATTACTTCTGGAGTTCCTCCATTGAGGATTCACCCCAGCATTTATTTTGGTACTGTTTTCTGTGTGCAGTTCTGCAGGCCAAAGACAGGGAGGAATATCAGCCTTCTTGAAGGAGTCCAGAAAAAAGCCACCAGAAAGGTGCATGGGACAGAGAGGGGAAAGGGAATGTCCAGAGGCTAGAAGAGCTAGAACTCTTCTCACTACTATCAGAAAAGAGACAATGGGTCATGATGTGAGTGCACAAGATCTGGCCATGAGGATGTGAATGGGATCTTCCTGGACAAGGGGAAGCACAGTCAGATTGTAGAGACTATTCCTTGGATAACTGAAAGAACTTCTTCAGAGAGAAGGTTGCGCACCCATGGAAAGAACTGCCTGAAAGGGTAGTGGAGAGCAAATCCACCAAGGGGAAAGGTGTAGGGCTGGAGGGAGAGGTAGGTTGTTAAATAAAGCTAGAAGGAAGACGAGAGAGTTCTGTTTTGTGTTTTGTGATCATGCAGTATAGGAGTGAAGTTGGGTAATGTGTCAGAAGGCAAGGACTGTTGAGTTTGAGGAGGAAGTGCATACAGGTGATTATGCCAAGATATGTTTTGGCAAAGCTGTTTGACAGTAATGAATTAGAGGGCATACAATGAACACAGACCTTTCCTCAAGATGCAGATATATGTTAATAAAACAGCGGGGAAGTGCAAACAGTTAACAGTGTAGGCCTAGGATATGTTTTGGCAAAACAGTGTGATAGTCACAAAGCAGGAGGATACAAGTATATAACAAGGTAGATGTCCTTCAAGAATGCAACTGCAGTCCTGACATATGGGTTGTCCTGCCTCAGGCAGCCCTTCGGTCGGCCGGATTCCAAAGTCTGGGTCCAGCGTCGGGTGATGTCGCCTCCTCCCCGACGTCAGAGCGGCTGGAGTATAAAGGCATCCGCCGACGCCATCTTCTTCAGTCTTTCTTGCCGCGCGGTGCCCAAAGCAGAAGCAGTTCGCAAGTGCCGGTCAGTCAGCTCCTGTGTTTTCAGTTACCGAAGTCATCTAAAAGCTAAGTACCCCGTTGGGGAACATTTTTTCTTGCCTCAGCCGATGTCAGAACAAATTGAAAAAGTTAATAATTGTTTGTCTTGTGGTAAACAAATACCTCATAAGGACTTCCATTCTTACTGCCTCCCTTGCCTGGGCCCAGACCACGAAGTCTCGGCCTGTGCTGCCTGTGCTTGCTTTAATAAGCGCACACTCAGGCGCCGGGCAGAATTTTCCGAAGACTTTTTTGGCGAATCTTTCGCTTATATCATGCCGTCGGAACAACCGACAACACAATCTACCAAAAAACGCAAGGCCCGGGACCGACATCCTCGGCCCGCGTCATCCACCGATACCACGCCTAAGCCCTCCGCGAGTGCTTCGGTCCCTTCGGAAACGGTAATTCTACCGCCCCAGGCTGACGACACCGCTTTAACGCGTTTTTCGGTCCCGGAGATTTCAACGGTGCCAGTTGTTGATTTTCCTCCAGAAACCGAAGCTCTAGATTTACCCGACACCATTCCTGTGGACAAGGTTACCCCTGCACGTGGGCAGCTAGGCCTCCGGTATCCATGTACCTCAAGGCCTGTGCACGTGCTAAGGCTGCCAGCCAGGCCAAGGCCCATCCTAAACCTACTGCTCAGGGCCCCTCTTCTGATAGACAGATCATGACTCTTGCTGCAGATCTAATCTCTCTTATCAGGGGTTCTCAGCTGCACCCAGACAGAGGTTCTCAGCCGCCTGCAGATAAAAGGCCTAGAACTGAGCAGACAGACACCCTCTCTTCAGATGAAGCCTCTGGGGATTCAGAGCACTCAGATATCCAGGAAGAATCCTTCCAGGCCTATGAGGACTCGGATGCTGAGGATTCAATTCCCTCTGCCTCCCCTCCAGAGGATATTTCTTTTGGTGAAGTTCTCCACTCCATGAGAGAACATTTTCAGTGGCAGGGTCAGGAATTCTCTGACTCCAGGAAAAGGCTACGTACCTTTTTTAAGCTACCCCAACACAGACCTTTAGCTGTTCCTCCAGTGTTGGATGTCCTTGATGATGTATACTCAGACTCCAGTGCTTCGCCTGATTCTCTCCCTCCTGCTCCTGTCAAACCTGACAGATATTACAGGGTCCCTGAAACCCATAAGCATCTCTTTAAGGCCCACTCTGTGGATCTAGAGACTATTTCACAGGGCCCCAAGGCAGTGGCTACTTCCTCGGCCAAAAACCCTCTGCCCGCTGACAGGGAAGCTAGGTCCCTGGAGAGATGGGGCAAAAAAGTTTATACCTCTTCCACCCTTGCCATGAGGTCACTCAGCTGCCTTTTTCATATGTTTCAGTACCAGGATTACTTAATGGATGATTTGCAGAAAAAGTTAGCCTCTCCTGAGCTTATAGATAGAAAGACATTGCAGGATTTGGTTCATAACACCCAGCAGGTTAGCAATCATTTTCTTCAGTGTGGTTATGATGCATTGGAAGCTTCATGTAGGGCAGCCATGACAGGGGCCGTTATACGTAGACATGCTTGGTTGAAAGAACAGCCACTGCCAGACCATGTTAAAGTTAAGCTCTTGGATGCGCATCTGGAAAAAACAGAAGCTTTTTGGTGCTAATGCACAGGATGTGTTGAAGTCTATTGAGGAAAAGGCAAAATCAGTACAGACTGTCAAGGATTTCCTCCAGGTTCAGCCTCCCAGATTCAGCAGGAATTGGCCTTCTAAGAATTGGTCCTTTCCAGACTCAGACAAGTTTTAAAGGGGAAAGAACAGGGGTGCTCAAGGTAGAGGGCAATACCGAGGCTCCTACAGGGGCCGCCAGTGGCAACCACCAAATCAGAGAAGGTGGCGCAGGGAGTTCACCTGCACCACAGGGACAATCACAGTGACTTGACTCTCACTCCGCTTACCAAGGCTCAAAGAGAAGCACCTCTAGGTGGAAAATTATCCTTATTCTCAGAAAACTGGCACATTTTAACCAAGGACAAATGGATTCTGGACATAATAGACAGAGGTTACAGGTTCCACTTCCACACCTTACCAACGAGACAAGGCATGCCAAACCTGCCACAAAATCAAAGGGCAGAGGCTCTCTTACAAGTTTCAAAGCTGTTACAAATAAAAGCTATAGAAAAGGTTCCTCCTCACGACAAGGCCAGGGATTCTATTCAAGACTGTTCCTTGTTCCAAGAAAAGAAAAGCAATGGAGGCCTATACTGGACTTGTCCGTTCTAAACACTTTTCTCATTGTGCCAAAATTCAAAATGCTGACATTACAGCAACTCCTTCCCATGCTGGGCAAGGGGTCTTGGCTGGTTACTCTGGACCTCAAGGAGGCATACCTGCATGTCCCAATCAGACACAGCTGCAGAAGATACCTCAGATTTCTTGCAGGAACAGAGCATTATCAATTCTCAGCATTGCCGTTTGGCTTATCTACTGCACCCAGAGTATTCACGAAATGCCTGGCATCAGTAGTTGCACATTGCAGACTCCAGGGGATTCAAATATACCCTTACCTGGACGACTGCCTCATACAAGCAGACAGCAAACAAATATTGATAAAAAACGTGGACTATGTCATTCAGTTGCTACAGGCTTTGGGATACACAGTCAACATTCAAAAATCAAGACTATTGCCATCCCAAAAGATTATTTTTCTAGGAGCAAAACTGGACACACAATCACAAATGGCTTTCCTCACAGAGGAGAAACAACAGCATTTACCAGATTACTTCAAAAGCCTAGCAAAATTTACCCATCTGACCGTAAGGAAGATCCTGCAGGCCCTGGGTTTCATGGCATCTTGCATTCTTCTGATACATCTGGCAAGACTACACATGAGAAAGCTACAATGGTACCTAAAAAGCTTATGGTCTCAACACAGCCACGACCTAGAAGACGTAATACACTCATTCCATGCCTGCAAAGGGAATTTTTGTGGTGGGTTCAAGCAAGCCATTTAAACCAAGGCATGCCTTTCAACCAAGTTCCAGCAAGTCAAACCGTTACAACAGACGCCTCAGATCATGGATGGGGGGCACACATGGAGGACAGATGCATTCAAGGTCAATGGACTCCCACGGAAATGCCGCTGCACATAAATCAAAAAGAGATGTTGGCAGTGATGCATGCAATAGAAGCCTTTGGAAAATCTCTTCAACAAGGCCATCTGCTAATAAGGACAGACAACACCACTGTCATGTGGTATATAAACAAACAAGGAGGCACTCACTCGTATCCCCTCTGCAGACTAACAATGGCTCTTTGGGAAAAGTCCCTGAAACTGAACATCCATTTGCAATCCCAGTTTGTTCCGGGCAAGGACAATGTTCTGGCGGACAGGTTGAGCAGAAATTTCGTGGATCCACATGAATGGATGCTGCAGCCACACATTTTCTCACAAATAACAGCTGCATGGGGAAGACCGGACATAGATCTCTTTGCTTCTCATCTCAATCACCACCTGGACAGGTTCTGCTCAAGGACACACCATCCTCTAGCCTGGAAAACGGATGCTCTCTCCTTCAGCTGGAATACTCTAAAAAGCTATGCATTCCCTCCTCTACCATTACTGACCAAGGTGTTACTGAAGATCAAAGCAGAGCAACCAAAAGGAATATTGATAGCTCCAGAGTGGCCGAGGCAGCATTGGTATCCCTTGCTACTGAGCATAACTCACACCAAACCGTGGCCCTTGCCCCAATGGCCTCTGCTGCTAACTCAACACAATTACAGGACTGTTCATCAAAACCTGCAAACATTACAACTGACAGCTTGGAGGATGCCATGACTTTGTCCCATGTCCCCCTCTCTGAAAGGGTTCAGGAAATCTTGCTGGAAGCACACAGACCTTCCACCAGAAAAACCTATTTGGCCAAATGGAAGAGATTCATCATCTGGAATGCCAAAAAGGGCCAGGATGCATCAGTGATGAGCATACCTCAGATATTAGAATACTTGGCAGAAATGTTTCATAGTGGCCTCTCATATTCTTCCATTAAAATTCACGCTTCAGCAATCTCAGCAAATTACAACTGTGACCCACCTGTGTTTTCGCATCCCTTGCTAAGACAGTTTCTAAGAGGGATAAAGAATATCAAACCTCCCAGAAAACCACCAGTTCCTGCATGGGACCTCAACTGCGTCTTGGAAAAATTAACTCTTCCTCCTTTTGAACCAGCAGCATCTTCAGAAATGCAATTTCTCTCTTGGAAAACGGTCTTCCTGTTGGCAGTTACCTCAGCAAGAAGAGTCTTGGAGATACAGGCCCTCATGGCAGTACCTCCCTTTCTCATTTTTCATCAGGACAGAGTTTCTCTAAGGACCAATCCTTCATTCATGCCAAAAGTGATATCCAGGGTGTCTCTAAATCAAGCAATTCACCTGCCTACTTTCTTTCCCAATCCTCAAAATAAAGGGGAAAAGCTGCTGCATACTTTAGACATACACAGACAATTACGCTACTACTTGGGCAGAACAAAGACCACCAGGAAGTCTGACCAACTATTTGTAGCCTATGCTGCCGGAGTGCAAGGAAAGGCAGTCTCCAAACAAACAATGTCAAAATGGATTGGACACTGCATCAGATTCTGTTACTCCTTCCATGGAAAGGGTGTGCCAGCCAATATTAGACCACACTCAACCAGAGCTATAGCCACATCCACAGCCTTTCTAAGAGGAGTGGCTACAAAGGACATTCTAGAGGCTGCTACATGGAGCTCCGTGCATACATTTACCAGACACTACAACCTGCCTTTATACTCCAGATCCCGAGCAGGCTTTGCTTCTGCAGTCCTGCAGGGTCTTTTAGCTATACCATCCCTTGCTTAGATCCTACCACCCCCAGCTTGGCTATGGTATTCAACCCATATGTCAGGACTGCAGTTGCATTCTTGAAGGACATAGTACAGTTTTGTACCTACCATAAATGTAGATGTCTGATAGATATGCAACTGCAATCAGGTTTTCCCTCCCTCCTACCCCTCTGCTTTTTCCTTTGGTCCTCCCCCCCCCTCTCCTATTTAGCTGGGGATATCTGTTATGGTGTATCTGTTTATTACCATTGTGCATGTCTGGCAATTTTTTGCTTACCCATTCACAAAATTTAGCCTTCCTTGGAGGGCACCTGGCATCTGGGGCAAGAAACACTGAAGAAGATGGCATCGGCGGATGCCTTTATACTCCAGCCACTCTGACGTCGGGGAGGAGGCGACATCAGCCGACGCTGGACCCAGACTTTGGAATCCGGCCGACCGAAGGGCTACCTGAGGCAGGACAACCCATATGTCAGGACTGCAGTTGCATATCTATCGGACATCTACATTTATGGTAGGTACAAAACTGTACTTTGTGGTTTAAAAATGATAACACTTGTGTAACTGGCAAGGAGTGGGAGAGGGCTAGTACATGATAAAGTTTTGACAGAACATTCAGCGGCATCATTTGACCATAAGCAGGTTGTAGGAGATCAGAAGTTTGTGACAGACTGCACTTTGAGCGTTGGATGGAACTATCACTCAACTGTTTTTAAGGAGTTGTAGTAGGATGGAGGCTATCCTGTGACAGGGTACAGTCATTTGCTATGTGCTAATGTTTGTAATGTTGGAGATCGGTACCATATGTCAGAGTAAAGCAGGATATAGAAACCAATAGCAGCAAATGACATGCAGATTTCTAACTTTCCTATTTATCCTGCATGTTGCAGTGGACAGCAAAGTGTAAATTGTTACAACATTACCTTTGGCCCTGCTCTTAGGCCTCTGTTTTTACCTACCAGTAAGAACAGGTCACAGCCATGCAGCAAGGTACAGTAAAGGTATGTGGTACAGTGATACAGTAACAGGATTCATGTTTAAGCATGTTATCAAACATTGAGGTTATAGTCAGAGTGAGTAATAGTGACCTCAGGCTTTGAGATTTGACACATTTGGCAAGGTGAGCTGTGATGTGCAGTTATGGTCAGAAACCGTTGAGGTCCTCGCCTCTGACACCAGTGAGGGATGTTTACTAGGAACAAAAATAGATGCACACACTGTTTTCAGATGCAGTTGTCTGTGCCAAGCACGGTTTCCCTTAAGAGCACACAAAAAACACTCTCCAGTCCTGGGGCTGGGTTCCCTCTCTCCCCCTCCAGGCCCCAAATAAGAATCCACACTGACTGCTGAGGAGCCCTGTGTCCATGTTCCAAGTATCTGATATATACACACACACACACACATACACACACACACACACACACACCTATTTGGGAAAGGCTGGCCCAGATTACCCGCTCTACCACCTCTGCCCAGGCTACAATGTAGTTCCACTGCCACCAACCAGCTTACTCGAAGACTCTTAACAGGGTATCCAATTATACTGAGTGAAATTAATACTAATACCAGTGGTAATGTTGACCAAACAGCAAGACTTTCAGAAGTGTGATGCCACACTTTCACTAAATAAATATAAGTACTCTTAAAGGTTAAATATTTCCAAAAAAGATCAGCCCCAATGAAAAGTTTAAATATGTTTAATAATAATAAATAAAAGAACATGAAGATACTGAATGTCTGTTTACAATAAACGCCAGTTTCAGTCACAGGAAATATTAAAAATAACACAGATGGAAAGATTCACACAGATACAGAAAAACAATACTTAAGTAATCTCACTATATTTTCCTGACTGATCTAAAGAGTTACTGTTTCCTACTTTCTTAATAGAGCAGGGCAAGGTGATGTGGGTGAGTGTTTCTTCTTGTCAGGTTTCACAGACAGACTGCCCTGAGACTTCTGTGTCGTGTAGTATTAAAGCTTCATTTCAGTGCTGGATTACAGAATGACATCACATCTGGTCGCCTGACACTCTGATTCCCACACTACCCCCTTTAGTAGAAGCTGAACCAGAATCTTGCAAATATGTGTTACAATATACACACATAGCAATGCTAAGATGTATTACAGCATCTGGAAGCTATAAAACCATTTCAACACTCGCACTTTCCAGGGTAGTGATAAGTTTACAACTAAAGACAATACAGCAGGATTCCTAGTCCTTGTTTTCACAGATGTTGCATCTCTGGCTACATTCAGACCTGTGAGAAACGATCTTTATGGCTTACAGCAAGTCATTTAATTTCAGGTTATAATTCAAAGTTCGCTGGACTGAGAGTAACCCCTTCCCATCCAGCATCCTCTGTTAGCATAGTAATGTCTTTCGGCTTTTCCTGGTTAGGGGTCGCCACAGCGGAACTCCGATCCGCTAATGATTGACAGTGGCGTTTTACGGTGCCGAGTTGCTAGCCCAATGGCCAGCCTTCAAAGAAGGCACACCCATTCACGCATGCACCTACCTGCATGTCTTTAACGTCACTTGACCATGGGGAGGACATGCAGACTCCACACAGAAGGCCTCTGTTAACATGCACTGGATATAAAAAGTTTACACACCCCTGTTAAAATACCAGGTTTTTGTGATATAAAAAATGAGACAGCGGTATATCATTTCATAACTTTTCACACCTTTAATGTGACCTATAATCTGTACAGTTCAATTGAAAAACAAATCTGTTAGGGGGAAGATATAAAAATAAAAAAAAAAAACATACAATAAGCTGGTTGCATAAGTGTGCACACCCTTAAACTAATACTGTGTTAAAGCACCTTTTGATTTAATTACAGCATTCAGTCTTCTTGGGTACACACCTGCTATCAATTAGAGAGACTGATACTCTTTTACTGATTCATACACATAAACACACAAAGACATACTCGGAGGCTCTGATCAAAAATCTACTAAAACAGCAGAGGCCACCAAAGCAGACACCCAAACAACTGCCACCTCAGCACATAAATGCAACACATAGACCACATAGTCAGTGTGCCAAACAGTCACAGCCCTTAAGGCCAAACACAATGCCAGACACACTCGTCATTGGTGACTCCATAGTCAGACACACTGACGTCCCGCTCACCAGACTGAGTAAGGAGAAGGTCACAGTAAGCTGCCTGTTGGGCGCTAGAATCCGCCACATAACGCAAGCACTCAGGTCTCTCAACAGCAGGTACAAGTACGACTTAGTCATTGTCCACACTGGTGTGAACGAACTGAGACGTACCTCCCTGGACTACATGAGAAGAGACATAGAGGAGCTCTCTGATTATGTAGCCCAGGCAGGTATGACCCTGACCTTGAGCAGTATCCTACCTTCACCAAGAATGATGCCACAATACAGAGATAAGATAATCAGCTTTAATAATTGGCTTAAACTCTGGTGTCATTCAAAGGGGATCCAATGTCTGTCTGCCTGGGATGACATGCTGGACAAGCCACGCTGCTTCGCAAGGGACGGCTTGCACCTGTCACCCCTGGGCTTCCGGATATTGGCAAAGGCTCTTGCCACCCCCATAGTGCCTTTTTTAGGCAAGGCTCAAATTCTAAACCTACCACCCTAGAACACAAAAAAGGAAAAAAACTAAGGGTAATGCTGCTCAATGCCAGAAGTCTCAACCTCAAGATGCACGCACTCGAGGCCCTTCTCAGTATGGAGAACATCGATGTCTGTGCTGTGACTGAAACCTGGTTCAGGGCTCCTGAGAGCACCCCGGCACTATCAGGTTTTACCTCATATCATGCGTTCCGGCCCCAAAATCCAGACACCACCAAGAAAGGAGGGGGGTGTCCATATTCATCAAGGACACCCACACCTCAAGGTTGGTGGCAACGCATGATGCATCGGAGACCATCCAGGTGCAATTAACCATAGGCAAGACTGCTCTGCAATTTGTAGCATGTTACAGGCCACCCTCTCAAACTCAGGAACCTCACATAGCTTTCCTGAAAACCCTGGAGGGGATAAATGTATCTCCAAACACCATCATACTAGGTGACTTCAACTACCCGAATATAGACTGGGATCACTACTCAAGCCCCAACACTCTAGCCCAAAGGTTCCTAGAGTTCATAAACTCAAATGCCATGGAACAACTAGTCACCATCCCCACAAGAGGTGAAAACATACTTGATCTCATCATCACGAACATGGGGTCACAATGTTCAACACCGGAAGTATACCCCTCACTGGTGAGATCAGATCATAAACTAATCTCACTGGAAGTCCACATCTCGCCCCCACCTGAGATAAAAAAGACCACAGTGAAGAACTTCTCAAAAGCCGACTTCACACTTCTAAAGACTAGTGTGGTCTCTTTTAAGGCCTCCGAGCCTGCGGAAACCATTACTCAAGCCGCTGAATCACTTACAAATGCCTTCTACCAGCACCTACAGGACTGCATGGATCAGGCAATCCCAAACAAAACAAAGACTCTTTGTACCAAAGGCAAGCGTCCAATCTGGTGGACCCCAGCCATAAACAAGCTCTACAACAAAAGGAGGAAGCTACTACAAGATATAGCAAAATCCCTAAAAGGTAAGACACCTTTGATCATTATAAGTAAAAAACTACGATCTCTCATAAAATCATCCAAGGCAAATTTTGAGAGAAAAATCGCTAAGGACTCAAAAGACAATCATAAGGCCTTCTTTAGCTTTGTCAGAAACCTGGGAGGAAACTCCCAGATATGCTCAGAATTAGTTCAAAATGATGTAAAAATCACTGAACCTACAGACATTGCCAACATACTGGCTGACAGGTTCAGTGCAAACCTCTCCCCCCTCCCCCCCAAAAGGAGAGATATCTATACCAAAGGATTGTAGCCCCCCAAACATCTCTAACGCTCAGGTGAGAACTGCTCTCTCCAAGGCGAAAAACACAGCATCCATGGGACCAGATGGTGTCCCCGGTTGTGTGCTCCACAAACTCAATGAGGAATTAAACCCGCAGTTAGGACAGCTGTTTAATCTTAGCCTCACCTCAGGATACGTACCCAAGGAGTGGCGTACGGCAACTGTGGTCCCACTTCACAAAGGCGGTGCCTCCACCGACCCTTGAAATTACCGTCCCATCAGCCTGACAAGCCTGATCTGCAAAGCTATGGAGAGGATCATAAATGAACTCATAAATAAAGACATAGGAGACTTGCAGACTTTGGATCCAACCCAGTTTGGCTTTGTCAAAGGCAGATCACGCCTTTTAAACTTGGTTGACTTTTTCGAAACAGTCACCATGGCCATTGATGAGGGAAAGGCAGTCCACACAGCCTACCTCGACCTGGCAAAGGCTTTCGACACAATACCCCACTCAGGTATCATTGAAAAACTCATCAGCTTAAATGTAAACCCATACGTCACAAGATGGGTAGCAAACTGGCTAAGTGACAGAACCCACAGGGTCAGAGTTGCTGGCGCCATGTCAGACTCAAAGCCTGTCACAAGTGGTGTCCCACAGGGCTCAGTCCTGGGCCCACTCTTGTTCGGCATCTACTTTTCAGAAGTACAAGCAAACACAGGAGGGTTATGGCTGACAAAATTTGCAGATGACTGCAAACTGGTTGCCATAGTCGAGAACACATCTGACACAGATATCCTTCAGAAGGGTCTCATAGAAACAGAAAACTGGTGCCAGAGCCATGGACTAAAGTTAAACGCCAAAAAATGCATAGTCATACCCTTCGGGAAAAACAAGGTTACCCCTAGCTACCATATAGGTGGCAATCCACTGAGCACAGAAGAGGTTATCAGGGATCTGGGGACCCAAGTTGACAGTAACCTTTCGTTTGACACTCACGTTGCCAAAGTAGTTAGGAAAAACTTCTACATTGCCCACCTGATCATGAAGGGATTCACATCTAGATCAAGGGAGGTCATCGTCCCCCTGTACTCATCACTCATCAGACCAATGATTGAGTACAATGCCCCATTCGGAATGTATCTGACCCGACACCTGCAGCAACTGGAAAGGCCCCAAAAGTTCCTCACCAAAAGGATAAACGGTCTCAAAAATATGTCTTATGCTGCCTGACTGAAGGAACTCCAGCTCTATTCAGTCGCTTACCGTCTGCTCAGAGGTGACCTGTGCCTGACATACAAGGCCATGTCCAACCCAGAATTGATGAACATGCTTTACCTCAAAAAAATCTAGATCCCTCAGAACTACAAGGGCGGGAGACTTAAACCTTGACACGATTATTAATAGGACGTGCTGGAGGGACAGATTCATCACCCAGAGACTCCCTATGCTGTGGAACAAAATCCCGGTACATGTGAGGCAGAGCACCTCGCTGGCCTTGTTCAAGAGAAATCTTGACCAATGGATGGGAGATCGCAGATATACCCCAGGGATTACCTCAGTGTCACTGCTTGACAGAGGCACAGCAAAATAATGGGCATAGTATCCTTCAAACTAAAGGGGTGGCGAAAGCCACAAAACTCTGGGCTAGGCTTATAAATGCCCTTGGGCAGATAGCCAAGTATGAACCTATGAACCTATGATTAACCCCAAATAAAGTTTAGCTGTCCTAGTAGGATTTTCCTGACACTTACTCTGTTGCCTGCTACAGCAAAAGCCATGGTTCGCAGAGAGCTTACAAAGCATCAGAGGGATCTCATTGTTGAAAGGTATCCGTTAGGAGAAGGGTACAAAAAGAATTTCCACAGCATTGGATATACCATTTCCACAGCATTGGATATACCATGGAACACAGTGAAGACAGTCATCATAAAGTGGAGAAAATATGGGACAGCAGTGATGTTGCAAAGAACTGGGCGCCCCTCCAAAATTGTGGAAAAGACAAGACGAAAACTGGTCAGGGAGGCTGCCAAGAGACCTACAGCAACACTGAAAGAGCTACAGGAATTTCTGGTAAGTACTGGTTGTGTACTACATGTGACAACAATCTCGCATATTCTCCATATGTCTGGGCTATGGGGTAGGGTTGCAAGACGGAAGCCTTTTCTTACACAGAAAAACATCCATGCCCAGCTAAAATTTGCAAAACAATATATCAGGTCTCTCAAAAACATGTGGGAAAATGTGTTATAGTCTGATGAGACCAAGGTTGAACTTTTTGGCCACAATTCCAAAAGGTACATTTGGAGCAAAAACAGCACTTTGCTTCCCCAAAAGAACACCATCCCCACAGTGAAGCATGGTGGTGGCAGTATCATGCTTTGGGGTTACGTTTCTTCAGCTGGAACTGGGGCTTTTAGTCAAGGTGGAGGGGATTATGAACAGTTCCAAATACCAGTCACTGTTTGCCCAAAACCTTCAGGCATCTGCTAGAAAGCTAAAGATGAAAAGGAATTTCACCTTTCAACATGACAATGACCTCAAGCATACAACCAAATCAACAAAAGAATGGCTTCACCAGAAGAAAATTAAAGTTTTGGAATGGCCCAGCAAGAGCCCAGACCTAAATCCAATAGAAAATCTGTGGGGTGACCTGAAGAGGGCTGTGCACAAGAGAAGCCCTCACGATCTGACAGATTTGGAGCGCTTTTGCAAGGAAGAGCGGGCAAATATTGCCAGGTCAAGATGTGCCATGCTGATAGACTCCTACCCAAGAAGACTGGATGCTACAATTAAATTAAAAGGTGCTTCCACAAAGTATTAGTTTAACGGTGTGCACACTTATGCAACCAACTTATTGTACATTTTTTATTTTTTATATTTTTTCCCCTAACAGATTTGTTTGTTTTTCAATTGAATTGTACAGGTTATAGGTCACATTAAAGGTGGGAAAAGTTTTTAAATGATTTACTGTGGTCTGATTTTTATTACATCACAAAAACCTGGCATTTTAATAGGAGTGTGTAAACTTATTTATATCCACTGTACATACATTTCAGTAGTTACCACAATACACCCTGACATACATATATATTTCTTTTCTGTCCAGCAGGACTCACTATTGATACATTTTAAACACAAGCACCTGTACAAATCAGTTTGATATACAAATGACATAAAATTCTTTGCAAAACACCAGTTAGCTATACTAGCATATATTACACATGCACTGACCTACTCTTTCTGGCATAGCTGGCACTACTTCACATCATCACATCCATCACATGTGCAATGCAACATAAGACTGGGTGCGTAATCAGTAATCAGGAAAATAGCCATAGACTGTAGCCATATATTCGTTACCTGCCATCAAAATCCATCATTTTGTAGTTGTATTGATAGATTTTTCTTAATAAGTTTTGAATATTGATGGTTCTTGACTTTATTTTTACTGCAGGCCTTTTCTATTGACATAATCCGTCATAAAGATTCCATTGATGAACTAGTCAAAACAGAGGATGAAATTTTGGGTGCATGTGGAGAAGAACAGAAGACTATCCTTCAGGTAAATAGCAATGGGGATTGCATTTTTTTGCATTAGTGGGTATGCTGTGCATGGACTGCTACAGCAACATTGCCGAGTCCTCAACATTTGATGTGCGTTTGTGTGTTTTGCAAAATGTGTAGCTTTAGATAGTACATTGTTTCTCAATTTTGTTTTCAGAGTAATTTAATTATTGCCTTTGCTTCCATTATTGTAATAGGGCTCTTTTTTTTTTCCTTCAGGAGAAAACTGCATCCTTACTGCAGAAGTATGAGGAAGTCAGTCTACAAAACTCTGAGCGCTATGCACTGTTAGAGCGGGCACAGGTACTGGTTAACCAGTTCTGGGAGACCCATGAAGAGCTGAGCCCATGGTTGGATGAGATATTGTCATTTATCACCCGGCTACCACCTCCTGCTATTGATCCGGAGATACTGAAGCAGCAGCAAGATGAGATGAGGGTAAGAAATCCAAGGATCCCTCTATTTAGTCTTTTTGAAAAACTGCACCACCAAAATACAGCATTATCATCACTAATGACTGCATTTAGTTTTCAATATGTCACATTATTATCATATGATCTCATATTGTCAATCTTCATTTCTCCTTGACCTTTGGGACACAGTTCCTATCCTCGTACTGGCTCGGTTGTTACACAACTCGCGCAAACCAAAAACATTTGAGCTGAGACTCTACCCACAATATCCCTCTCCAGATTCTCAGATCTTGTTTGCCGCACTTGTCGCAAGATGCATCAACCAGTTTCTCTCACAGCTGAGTAAAAATTTTCATTTTTTTTCCCTGTTCAGTCTCACATTTCCCTGATATATACATTTTTTATATTTTATATATATATATATATATATATATATATATATATGTGTGTGTGTGTGTGTGTGTGTATGTATATGTATGTATATATGTATATATATATTTTTTCCCTGTACTTCTACCCACATTTCTTTGTCGATTGAGTGTGCTTCCCTTTTACCATATGGTAATGTTAAGTTGTCATTCTCACCTTCATTCTTGCTGGATGGGTTCGGCTCCGACTCGGCCTATACTATAGCTCGAGAGCTATTTTTACTGGCTCGAGGCAGCCCTATAACCCACAATACCATGCGCTAACTCCCCAGATCTCGTTTGCCGCTTCGCTGCGAGGTTGCCTTTTTTTACTGGCTCAGGTCAGTAAAGAGAATTTTTTCTATAGTACTATATTTCAGGTAGTTTTCCAGATAGATTTCCTTTTTTTAGGTCACTATCTATTGTTTTATTCATTACAGCCCTTTTGTAGCCCTTCTTCCCTTCTTTAGTTAATTTTTATCATTGGGCCTACGGGCTTTACCTTAGTTTTCCCCACCCCTTAGTGTCTGTGTGTGGTGTTTAGTCAGTTCCCTTAACTTTTTTCTAGTTTTAAGTTGAGTGTGTGTGTGGACTGACTGTGATTACTGTGTTTGCTGTTGTTAGGGCTATGTCCAAAGACGCTAAGGTCTCGGGATTCAAGAAGTGTGACTCGTGCTGTCAGAAAATGTCTCTGACAGACGGTCACACTTCTTGTGTCTACTGCTTAGGGCCTTTACACCTGCAGGACTCTTGTTCCGTCTGTCACGGGTTTAGTTCAAGAGTCCTGCAGGAGCGTCGTAATAAGCTCATCTTAAGGGGCTTATTAAAGCCCGATGACTCCTCGTCCAAGTCTGGCTCGGGGAAGTCTTCAAAAACCACCAAACCCTCGGCTCCAGCTTCTGAGTCGAGGGCTGGCGTTATTGAGATGGCTCCGACATCGGTTCCAATCGGATCCGAGGCAGGCAAAGTGGTATCCGCTCCGAAACCTGCATCGGAGCCGACCCCAGCCCGTAAGCGCTCTAGATCCCCCCTCACTAGAATCCATCCGATCGGCTCCGAGATCACCTCTCCTATCGGAGCGGAGTCATAGGACTCACTCATATAGGTCATCCAGGTTTTCCGACCACGATATTGAGAGGGTGGTCAGTAGGCTCATAAAATCTCAGGCACTAGCCCAAATGCTCCAAAGCCCGTCTCACCAGACTGTGGCTCCTTCGGTACCGCTATTGATTCCTTCTCCGATTCACCTCTCGAGTTTGGAGCCGGAGTTTGTCGGAACCATAACCTTGCCCACGTCGGAGCCGATACTTCCACCTTCGGCTCCGATGTTGTTGGCTCCGACTTCTTCATTGGTTCCATCCATGGAGAGGTCCGGGCGCCGGGACTCCATTGTCGGCTCCGAGGGGGCGAGTAGCATCGGACCCTTGTCCGACCCCACTCTCCCTCTCGGAGCTTCAGCTCTGGTTAGTTCGGCCCCGACATCATTCTCGGAGCCTTCTCTGTCGATGCCGGGAGCGGTTCGGGTCTCTTCAGAGCCGGGACTGCCCTTGGTACCTGATAGGGGAGCCTTCGAGGTGATGAGGAGCGTGCTGGACCCAGTGTCCACTCCAAGGTTAAGTTCTGCAGCTTCTCCCTCTACAGTGCCTGTTACGGTCTCTGGCCATCCTCCTGCATCTGACAGCAGAGATCCAAAACATAGGGTACCCACTTTGGGTGTCTCCTCCTCCGAGGCCTCCCCTGAAGCTTCAGGAGAACCCCTAGGAAAAGAAAGTGCAAGAGGAAGCACATAGACTCCCCCGAGTCTGTCACGTTGGACACCGACTTGGATGAGTCGGAGGGTTCCCCGAGATCCCCCTCTGAAGATGTCTCTTTTTCAGACATCCTAGAGATCCTAAAACAGAGGGGAAATTGGTCCACTCTCAAACCCTCCGAGGACGAGTCGGTTTACCTTGACGCTTTTGGATCTCGCCCTTCCACCTCCTGGGTGCCTCCCCCTTTCGACCCACTAATGGAGGTAGTGGCTAGAAAGGCATGGGCAGCTCCTGATTCAATGGAACCTACCCCTAGGAGGCCCTCTAAATTTATTTCTGGTCCAGAGGACAAATCCTTTCGAACCAAAGGTGTTTCAGTTGATGCTATGGTGGTAGCAGTAGCCACTAAGAAGGAATTGGCTGATCCTTCTGTACCTGTTCATCCTCCTAACAAAGAGTCCAGGACCATGGACAGGTATGGCAAGCGGACATTTGCTATGCGATCGCTGAACTATTTGTCATGTCACCCGCCTTCAGAGAGACTTGCTCAAAGAACTGGGTGAAACTGTACAGAATCCTTCTGCTGCGGGGTATCAGGACAAGATGAACTCCCAGCTGGCCACCCTGAATTCCATTGTTAACTCCTCCATGTGGCTTATCTCCTACGCAGCCGATGGAGCGAGTAGGGCCGCAGGCACAGGTGTTGCGTTGAGACGTCACGCTTGGATGCGACTCTGTAACTTTGCCGATCCCTTCAAGGCGTCCTTCACCAACACCCCCTTTGATGGTTCAGAATTGTTTGGACCTCAGGTTAAGAATACCCTCACCAGATGCGAGCAAGATGGTAAGACTCTCTCTGCTGTGGGAGTCCATTTTTCCACACCTTCTAGACCTTATCCTAAGGGACAGAGGGGTGGAAAGATGTGGTTCCACAAACCACAGGGAGTCGCGCCTGCCGCACGTGGTGAATTTCCCCCCTAGAGGCAGAGGGGGGAATAATAACAGACGCCGCCCCAGGGGCAGAGGGGGTCCACAGAACCAGGGTTCCAGGGAATCTTTCCCTGACCAACCCTTTCAGCATCCCTGAGAAGCTGCCCGACTGTCCGCCTTCGGAGGCAGTCGGGGGAAGATTATCTCTGTACCCGGAACCCTGGCAATCCCTCTCCCAAGACACATGGGTACAGAAGATCATATCCGAGGGTTACAAAATTCCCTTCACTTCCCCTCCAGTACAACCGCCAAGACCCCTACCAGACGTACCACACACACAAAGGGGTCAGTCACAGCTAGAAATAAAAAAGCTGTTAAAAAAAAAAAAAAAAAGAGTCATCCAGGCAGTCCCAGCAGATCAGCTAGGATCCGGAATCTACTCCAGATTCTTTTTGGTACCAAAAAAGACTGGAGACCCATTTTAGACCTCAGCAGATTGAACAACTCTGTACAAAAGACAGAATTTCGGATGGTAACACTGCAGTCCATTCTACCCTTTTTGGGCAGAGACAACTGGATGTGCTCGTTAGACCTCCAGGACGCGTACTATCATATAAAGATACACAGGCGCTCCAGGAGGTTTCTCCGCTTCTGGCTGGGAGCCAGTAATTATCAATTCAGAACCCTGCCCTTTGGTTTCACCACAGCCCCCTGGCTGTTCACCAAATGCTTGGCAGTGGTCATGGCTCACCTGAGACAAAAAGGATTCCAGGTGTTTCCATATCTAGACGACTGGCTCATTTCCGCTACCACCAAGCAGCATCTTATAATGGCCAGGGATTACACTATTCAACTTTGCAACAATCTAGGTATTTCTATAAATTTTGCAAAGTCCTCCTTGTCGCCTTGTCAATGTGTAAATTTTATAGGCGCCGTGTTAAACACCACTGAAATGTCTGCAGCATTACCACCTCAGAGAGTGACAGACATAAGGCGGAATGTTCAGTCCCTGTTTCAGTCCAACAGAGTTCAAGTTAAGCTAGTATTGAAAGCGTTAGGCCTCATGGCAGCGGTGATCCTTCTACTCCCATTAGCCCGCTTCCACATGAGGATCCTTCAGTGGATGCTGTTTTCTCAGTGGCCCTTTCAACAGCTCCCAATGACTCACAACATCTTGATAACCCCATCATGCAAGAATCATCTCTCCTGGTGGATGGATGTTCTTCGTCTTCCCTTGCTGCAGTCCTGACTATTGGGTATAGTCCGCGTCCCAGTCGGCCCGAATACCAGAGTATAAGGCTGACGTCGGTCATGGCGCCTTAGACTGACGTCAGTACGTCAGGGTACTAATGCGCATGACCGACGTCATTTCCTCAGTCTTTTTTGCCGCATGGTCCGATGCAGAAGCAATTTTGCGAGTGCAGGTTGGCGTTCTGAGATTTTCCGAAACCGGAGTTTCAGACCGAAAACAGAGTTGGCTAAGTAACCCGTTAGAACATTTTGGTTTTTCTTGCCTCAGTATTTAACCGGATGTCAGAAAAAGTGAATAACTGTATTTCTTGTGGGAAGCAGATACCGCATAGGGATTATCATACATTGTGTATACCTTGTTTAGGGCCTGAGCACGACGTTGTTGGTTGCCGCTCTTGTGCTAGATTTAACAAGCGCACTATTAAGAGGAGGCTTGATTGTGCTAGGTTAGTGTTTGGGAAGCGTTGCAATTATAATATGCCGCCGGATGCTCCGGCGCCTGCTTCATCCAAGAAGCGCAAGGACAAAACAGTGAAGCCTAGGGTGAGGAACCGGCAGTCCCGGACGTCGGTCCTTTAGAAGGCTCAGGGAGCCAGAGGTTTTGCCAGGAGTCTCTATGGAGTCTCAGGCAGATACTTTACTGTTACAGGATGTGCCCTCTCAGGAGGTAGGCCAGGCTGAGGGGGCTTCTCAGGTAACTGTTCTTCCCTCTCTTCCCAAGGTAGTTAGGGCCTCTCCTTCTGTTGCCAAAGCTTCTTTTAGAGGTAGGCCAAGTTCAGCTTCTGTGGGGCTTCTCCTAGCATTTCGGCTCTGTGCCTAAGAAACATATGCTTAAAATGGCAGAAGATTTGATTACTCTGATTAGAGGTTCTATGCCCCACCTGATAAGAGGCCTAGGGTGGAACAGGAGTTTGATAGTTTTGAACAGTGTTCACAGGCTTCAGAGTCTTCTGTGGAAGACTTGCAAGAGTTTCCTACTTATTCTGATTCTGATGTGGATGATTCCACTCCTTCAGCTTCTCCTCCTGAGGATTTTTCATTTTCAGAGACTCTTCACTCCATGAGGGAGCACTTTAAATGGGAAGGCCAAGATTACTCTGACTCCAGATAACGCTTAGGGAATTCTTGTTTTTGCCCCAGCATAGGCCCTTAGCTATTCCTCCTGTGTTGAATGTGGTGCAGGATGTTTTTGCAGAGGCTTCTCTGAACCCTGACTCCTTGCCTCCTGCTCCTGTTAAGCCTGATAGGTATTATAGGGTGCCCGAAGCTCATAAGTATTTGTTTAAGAGTCCCAGGGCCGACCCAGAAACTGTTTCTCAGGGGCCTAAAGGTGTTAAAGCTTCTGTGGTTAAAAATCCTGTACCCTCTGATAAAGAGGCAAGGGCTTTGGATAGGTGGGGTAAGAAAGTATATACTTCTTCCACTCTAGCCATGAGGGCGTTGAATTGTCAGTTTCATATGCTGAAATATCAAAATTATCTCCTTTCACAATTGAAATCTAAGGTGGATGCTTTGGCGGAAGGTATTGAGTGTAAAGAATTGCTGGATTTGGTTCATGTGTCTGAACAAGTGGGTAAGCATTCTTTGCAGTGTGGTTTTGATGCTGTTCAGGCCTCCTCGAGGGTGGCTGCTACTAGTTCTGTTCTTCGCAGACATGCCTGGTTGAAGGATCAGAATTTAGCTGAGCATGTTAAGACTAGGATTTTGGATGCTCCTTTACAGTCTGATGTGTTGTTTGGACCGCCTGTGGAAGCAGTTTTAAAGACAATGGAGGACAAAGCTAAGTCTATGCAGACTGTTAAAGATTTTTTGCAGGTGCAGCCTCCGAGTTTAGTAGAAATTGGCCTGCTAAGGGGTGGACATATCCTGCTTATGGTTCCCAGTCTAGGGGTAGGTCTAGACGTGGTAGGGGCAGGGCTCAAGGTTCGTTTAGGCCTAGATCAGACAGTTCACCTGCTCAGACTTCTGGTGAGGGCAGGGGTCAGTCCTTTCGTAAGCAGAACCAATGACCTGCCTTTTCAGCTGCCAGTGGACTCTCGTCTGGCAGCTCCTTTGGGAGGAAGATTGTCTCTTTTCAAAGAAAATTGGGATTTAATCACTCAAGACAGATGGGTGCTGGATATTATTCATCACGGTTACAGATTTTATTTCCACACAATGCCCCCTTTCAAAGGCATGCCAGATGTTCCTCCTCCACAAAGAAAAGAGGCTCACAAGCAAGTTTCTCAGTTACTCCAGATAGGGGCCATTCAGCCAGTCCCTGTATCAGAAAGGGGCTTCGGATTTTATTCTCGCCTGTTCCTAGTACCAAAGAAGGGGAACACGTGGAGACCAATTCTGGATTTATCTATCCTCAACACTTATCTGGACATTCCCAAGTTCAAGATGTTGACGTTACAGCAACTGTTACCTCTGCTGGGCAAGGATCACTGGATGGTAACTTTGGATCTCACGGAAGCTTACCTTCATGTGCCTATAAGGCTAAGTTGCAGACAGTATCTGCGGTTTCGAACTGGAGATTTTCATTATCAGTTCTCTGCATTGCCCTTTGGCTTATCTACTGCGCCCAGAGTATTCACAAAGGTTCTGGCTCCAGTGATAGCTTACTTCAGGCTTCAAGGCATTCAAATCTATCCTTACTTGGACGACTGCCTGATTCTGGCTCAAGAAAAGGAACACCTTCTACAGCATCTGGAATATGTCATAGCAGTGCTAAGATGCCTAGGGTATTCTGTGAACGAAATAAAGTCCAGTCTAGTACCCTCTCAAGACATGTGCTTTCTGGGTGTGAGACTGAATACAGCAGCTCAGATGGCCTTTTTAACCCCGGACAAACAAAAGAGTCTGTCACTTTACTTCCATCAACTATCTCATCAGTCCGTGCTGACTGCAAGGACAGTCCTTCAAGCATTAGGGTTCATGGCATCTTGTATTCTGGTGCTTCCCAATGCCAAACTGCATATGAGGAAGCTGCAATGGTATCTCAAAATGTATGGACACAGCACTGCCAAGATTTGGACACTGTCATTCAAATAATACCTTGCCTTCAAAAGGAATTCTTGTGGTGGGCTCAGGAATGTCACCTAAACAAGGGACTCTCTGTGACCCGGCCAGAGGCGAGTCAGATTTTAACGACAGATGCCTCGGACATTGCTTGGGGAGCTCATCTAAATGGAAAGTGGATACAAGACAAGTGGCCTGCCAGACTACAGCATCTACATATCAACATGAAGGAGATGTTAGCAGTCCAGTTTGCATTGATGGCGTTCAAGGAGTTACTTCTTCCAGGGCAGGTGTTGATTCTGACAGACAACACAACTGTCATGTGGTACATCAACAAGCAAGGGGAACACATTCTTATCCTCTATGCAGGCAAGCAATGATTTTATGGGAGACTGCGTTAAGCCTGCAACTGACTCTTCAGGCAAGGTTTCTGCCAGGAGCACAGAACTCCTAGCAGATGTATTAAGCAGACAAATCATGGATCCCCACGAGTGGAAACTGGATCTTCATGTATTTCAGAAATTGACAGTGTCATGGGGAACTCCAGACATAGATCTGTTCGCTTCTCCACTAAACCACCAGCTGCCAAAGTATTGCACAAAGGGGTTTCATCACACAGCTTGGAAAGTGGATGCTCTGTCTTTCAGTTGGAAAAACCTTCATGTCTATGCCTTTCCACCTCTACCTCTTCTTCCAAAGGTATTACTAAAGGTCAGACAAGACAGGCCAAGGATGATTTTGATAGCTCCAGATTGGCCTCGGCAACACTGGTACCCACTTCTAAGGAGTCTTGTAAAGAAGCCTCCATGGCCTTTACCTCTGATTCCTCATCTGTTATCTCAGAAGGACGGTCATCTGCTCAATGTCAAGCTTCAATCTCTTCATCTCACAGCTTGGCATATTCTGTGTTGAAGCACGGTAGGTCTCAGCTTCCTCAACAAGTTTTAAATGTGATTATGGAAGCTAGAAGGCCTAGTACTAGGAGAGTGTGCAGAAAAATGGAAGAGATTTTTATTTTGGAGTACAGCAAAGAATTTGGAGATTTCAGAGCCTAATTTGAGTGTGGCTCTTCAATATCTTACTGAATTATTGGACAAAGGTTTGTCCTTCTCTTCCATAAAGATTCATGCTGCAGCAATTTCAGCTCACTATGATTGTGACCCACCTTTGTTTTCGCATCCTTTGTTCAAGCAGTTTCTTAGAGGGGCAAAGAATATAAGACCCCACGTAGAGCTCCTACTCCTGCTTGGGATCTCAATTTTGTGTTGGAAAAACTTACTCTGCAACCTTTTGAGCCTGCAGCTACTGCTGAATTGAAATATTTGTCATGGAAGACTGCTTTTCTGTTGGCTATTACTTCTGCAAGAAGGGTGTCTGAGTTGCAGGCCCTTATGGCAGTAGAGCCCTTTTGGTTTTCCATAAGGACAGGGTTTCATTACGTACTAATCCTTCCTTTATGCGAAGGTGGTTTCTAGTGTGGCTTTAAACCAAACTATTCATTTGCCTACGTTTTTGCAGATCCTCAAAATAAAGGGGAAAAGATTTTGCACACTTTAGATGTACACAGGCAATTGCGTTATTATTTGAGCAGGACTAAAGATTTTAGGCAGTCTCAGCAGTTACTTGTTTCTTTTGCTTTGAGTTCACAGGGCAAGCCTGTGTCAAAACAAACTATTTCTAGGTGGATTGGCTTTTGCATTGCATTTTGTTATTCCCATCATGGCAAAGAGGTTCCAGCTGGGATTAGGCCTCATTCCACTAGGGCTACTGCCACTTCAACAGCATTTCTAAGGGGTGGCAACTAAGGATATTCTGGAAGCAGCTACTTGGAGTTCAGTGCATACTTTCTCTAGGCATTATCACCTGCCTATATACTCTAAGACTAGAGCTGGTTTTGCCACAGCTGTTTTACAAGGCATGTTGTCAGCTCCTGCTACTTTATAATTTGCCAGCCTCCTTACCTCTGCTTTGGGATTCTACCCAATAGTCAGGACTGCAGCAAGGGAAGGCGAAGAACATAGTACAGTTTTGTACCTACCATAAATGTAGATGTTCGAGGATTCCCTTGCTGCAGTCCAATTTACCCTCCCTCCTTCCCTCTGTGTTTCAGGGTGGTTGTGTAGGTGAGTTTACATGCTTATATTTTTGTATATATATTACTGTATATATTGTACATGTTTATTGGTGCAGGTTGTTTTTGGGACTTGTCTTTTTGGGTCTTCTGACATCTGGGGCAAGAAAAGACTGAGGAAATGACGTCGGTCATGCGCATTAGTACCCTGACGTACTGACGTCAGTCTAAGGCGCCATGACCGACGTCAGCCTTATACTCTGGTATTCGGGCCGACTGGGACGCGGACTATACCCAATAGTCAGGACTGCAGCAAGGGAATCCTCGAACATCTACATTTATGGTAGGTACAAAACTGTACTTTTCCCCTCAGCTTTTTCAGGGCAGACCCTTTGTTCTCCCCCCCCAGTTGCCACGGTGACAACGGATGCCTCCCTGATCGGGTGGGGGGGGGCACTATCAGGGCAGGCCGGTCCAGGGCACATGGCAACAATTAGAATGCCACCTGCACATAAATTTCCTGGAGATGTGGGCGGTGCTTTTAACGTTGCAAGCCCTTCAGAGCTCTCTTCCCACAGGGACTATAGCAATTCAAACGGACAATATGTCTGTGGTGTGGTACATAAACAAGCAGGGCGGAACAAAGTCCTACCCCCTATGTCGAGAAGCACTCAGACTCTGGCAATGGGCGATTTCCTCTCAACGGTTTCTGATAGCAATGCACATCCCCGAGAAGTCCAATGTCATAGCGGACAGATTGAGCAGAACTATCCTCATGCCTCACGAGTGGTCTCTAAATCAAGCGGTAGCAGACAGAATATTTCAGAAGTGGGGCCAGCCTTGCTGCGATCTTTTCGCAACTCCTCAAAACAGCAAGTGCCTCGACTTCTTAACACTCTTTCCTCTACCAGGCCATCCCCCCAGAGACGCTCTTGTTCACGATTGGCCCCGGGGTCTTCTATATGCCTTTCCTCCCTTACCATTGATCCCACAATTAATTCAGAAAGTAACCGCATTGAGATCCAAAATGATCCTCATTGCTCCGTTTTGGCCTCGACAAGTGTGGTTTCCGTTCCTGCACAGTTACCTACTGGAACAGCCTTGGCATCTGGAACCCCTTCCGGATCTGTTGACCCATCTCACGGGCAAGCTGCATCAGTCTCTTCATTCCCTCAACCTCACAGTTTGGTTGCTCCACTTCCAGCCATAGCCAGGCTTCCCCTTATTTCTCCTCCTGTCCGTGATATCATTCTGGCTTCCCATAAGTCCAATACTAGGAAGACATATGTGAGTAAATGGAAGCGTTTTTCACTCTGGGCACAAGCTAGGTCCTTAGATCCTTTCCATGCACCCATTCAAAAGGTTCTAGACTTTCTGGCGGAGCTCTCATTCAGGGTCATCGTCAGCCATTATCAGGCTACAATTAGCGGCCATTGCTAATTTTCATGTGGGGCTCTCAGAAGCAAATATTATGTCCCACAAACTCTGTAAAGCCTTTCTCAAGGGCATCTTTTTGCTTAGACCTCCAGTTAAGGATCCACCCCCACAATGGGATTTGAATTTGGTTCTAACGTCATTGATTCTGCCTCCCTTTGAACCTGCAGCCTCTTGCTCCCTCAAGCTTCTTTCTTGGAAAACTCTGTTTTTAGTAGACATAACATCTGCCAGAAGGGTATCGGAACTTCAAGCCTTGTCTGTCCGTCCCCCTTATTTGGTCTTTCACAAAGACAGGGTAACTCTCAGAACAAATCCTTCCTTCCTACCGAAAGTGTCCTCTGAAGCAAATCTAAACCACTCTATTGACTTGCCTGTCTTCTTCCCAGACTATTCCAACAGGGCTGAACAAAAATTACATTCATTGGATGTTCATCGCCAACGACGGTATTATCTAGACAGGACAAAACAACTCAGAAAGTCAGACCAGCTCTTTCTCTCTTATGCTGCAGGAAAGAAAGGGCTTCCAGTATCAAAGATTACTCTTTCCAGATGGTTGACATCTATTATTACCTTTGTCTATGAGTTGAGACACAGGCAACTTCCATCTAGGCCTAAGGCTCATTCAACCAGGGCACTATCAACATCAACGGCCTTTCAAGCAAGGTTACCATTAGATGCCATATGTGCAGCAGCTACATGGGCTTCCCAACATACCTTTATTGCCCATTACAAACTTGATATAGTCTCCAAAAATAGAGCTGACTTTGGTTCCACTGTACTCAGGAGTCTGTTCCATTGAGCCACCCAGGACTAAGGTGCTAGGGACGCTGTCCCATCCAGCAAGAATGAAGGCGAGAATGACAACTTAACATTAAGAAGTTATGTTCTTACCATAACGTTCCATGTTAGTTGTCTTCTTCTCGCCTTCTTTCTTACGTCCCTCCCTCCTGCCCCCTAGCCTGGACAGACTTGAAGGTCTCTGAGTCCTTCCATTTCTTGAGATACAATATGTTACGGTTTCCCCGTATCTTTAGTGTTACTAGCAGGGAGTTTGTACTTGGAAATGAGGATTATAATAATAAATTTATACTATGTGTTAGCTTCCAAACGAGATCTGGGGAGTTAGCGCATGGTTTGTCATCACGGTCAATCCATTTAAAGAGCTTGGATTTCCAGTTAGCGCATGGTGTTGTGGGTTATAGAGCTGCCTCGAGCTGGTAAAAATAGCTCTTGAGCTATAGTATAGGCAGAGTTGGAGCCAAGGATTGGCTCTGAACCCATCCAGCAAGAAAGAAGGCGAGAAGAAGACAACTAACATGGAACATTATGGTAAGAACATAACTTCTTATTCTTTTCCTACCATCGTTGGTAGTACCTCTCTCTTTTTTTCTACCTTTTTAGGTAATTTTGGCCTACCGTTGTTTGTAGTTTTCTTTTCCTTCTGTGTGCGTGTGTGTGTATCTGTGTGTGTGTGTGTGTGTGTGTGTGTGTGTCTGTGTGTGTTTTTGCTGCCTGTTGACCTCTTGTTTTTTTTTCTTTTTTTTGTGACTCAACTTGGAGGATAAATGAAAAGGCAATACTGGCTTTAAATAGTGACAGGGATTGTGGACGGAAGATGCCCAGTTCTGGTGGGCATTCTTCCTGTGTATATTACTTAGGCCCGACTCATCTCCAACAAGACTGTTCTATTTGCCAGGCCTTAGTTGAAAGGAAAAAATTAATTTTGAAAGGTTTAAGTCTTATTTTGATGAAGCTCTTACCAAGACTGACCCATCCCCTTTCAAATCAGATCTTGGGCATAAGAAAAGCCACTCTGTGAAGATGTCTCCTTTGGCTCTGGAAGCAGAAAAACATGAGCCTTCTGCTCCCACCACTTCAAAAGAACCAAAGGCTAAAGTTCAGAAACTCTCAGAACCACCTACTATGGTTCCATAGACCTCGGTGCCAGTCACATTGGTATCAACATCTTTGTCTCCCCTGTTGGCACTGACACCACCTACTTGTTTGTGTCTTTTCGGCTTTTCCCGGTTAGGGGTCGCCACAGCGGAACTCTGGTCCGCTAATGATTGGTAGTTGATTTTTACATGCCGAGTTACCAGCCCTGACGCACAACCTTCAATGAAGGTACGCCCATTCACGCATATCTCCACGCAGAAGACGCTCAAACCTCCATTGGTGCCGAAAACAAACATGATTACCACTCCCAGGACAAGGTATTCACCCTCTGTCGACCTTTTTGCGGAAAAGCTTCCGAGTCCCCTTCTTGACATACCTTAGTCTCCCTCAAGCTTATCTGTCTGGTCCTCCAGGAGTCTAAGTGAAGTCAATGTCATGAGGTTGGTGGATCAACTCCTAGTGGCCAGGGGACTTTCTGTTTCTTCCCAGACCCCTCTCCCTTCTAGAGTTGGGGTGTTTACTCCCAAGACTCCACCAAATCTTCCTCATCTAACCTTCTCTGAGGGCTTAGAGTTTCTGACTCCGATCCCTCCAATTCCAGCTGCTCTGGTGCCGACAGCTTTTTCCCCATCAGGTCCGGGATCTGCTTTGACTTCCTTGGTCCTTCTTGCTGTGGGAGTAGTTCTCTGAGGGTAGTGTGACCTCAGTTCCAAGGCTCTCCTTCTCGGTTCCAGGCTCCTGTCCCTCTTCGTGGGGGGGGGGGTTGGGGGGGGCTGCGTTCCAGGTAATGGAGAGGGCATTGGCCTCTGCAGGCTCTCAGCTGGCCCATTCTGTGTTGGAGTTTTATCCCAGGCCTCCCTCTTGCCCAGAGCTGCCACCAATCTCCACACGCAGACAATGAGCATCTAAGCTGCAAGATACCTCTGCACAGGGCCCCTCTTCTTCCAAATCCTTGTCAGAGATTCCCACTTAGGAGCCACCCAGGAAGAAGTGTAAGAGGAAACAAATTCCCCTGAGGAATCTTTCACAGAAGAAGTGGACTTTGATGATGGGGAGGGGTCCCCCTGGTCACCTCCGGAAGACATCTCCTTCGAAGACATTCTAGAGATTCTGAAAGAGAGAGGTAACTGGAATACCAAAGACCCTACCTCTGAGGAGTTGGTGTACTTGCAGGCTTTTGGTGCTTGCCCGTTTACTTCTTGGGTGACCCCTTCTGCTGCTGATCTTATTAAATGGATTGTTCAATGGGCTTGGAAGGCTCCTGACTCTGTAGAGCCAATTCCCTGGAGACCAGATAAAATATTGTCAATTCCAGAGGACCACCAGCATTGGGCTAAGGGGTTAGTGGTAGATGCTATGACAGTGGCGGCTGCGGCCACTAAAAATGAACTAGCTGAAGAGAGGTCCACTGTTCATCACCCTAATTGAGAGTCTAGGACAGTGGACAGATTCGGAAAGCTGGTGTATGATTCATCGACATTCGCTTTAAGGTCTTTATGGCATATTTCACTAGGGTCCAGAGGAATCTGATCAATGAATTATCAGATACCATAGCAGGAGTTGTGTCTGAGGATGTCCAGGATAAAGTGGCCTCCCAGCTAGCCACTCCGGAGTCCATTTCCATCTCGTCCATGAGGCTCATTGCGCATGCAGCTGAAGGGATGACTAGGGCAGTGGGTTCAGGCATTACACCTAGATGCACTTGTGTGAGTTTGCGGAGCCATTTAAGTCTTTATTCATCGTTTTTTTTTTTTTTTGACGTTTCTTCCTTATTCGACCCCAAAGTGAAAGAAACTTTAGCCAGGTGCGAGGAAGATGGAAAGACCATTTGCAATGGGCATAGATTTTTCTGCTCCCCAACGATCCTACTCTAGGAGTCAGACAAACGGGAAGATGGGGTTCAAAAAAATCCCAAGGGCCTTTTTCAGGACACACGTGGTGGTGGCTCCCCTCAGGCCAGAGGGAGGACCTGTAGTGGAAGGTGCCAACCCCATGGCAGAGGTGACCTGCAAAATCAGGGTTTCAGAGATTTTCTCTGGACAATCCTACCAGCACTCCTGAAAGGGGGCCCTAATACTTACCTCTGGAAGCAGTTGGGGAAGATTTTCTCTGCACTCAACAGCCTGGCAGCAAATAACTTCGGATACTTGGGTGCAATGATCATTGTTTTTGATCTTGGAAAAAGAGTGAATGAAATATGGTAACCTCTGGCAAAGACTCCCCGATGTTCCACCTAGTCAAGAGGGATCAAGCAGTGTTACAGATTCAAAAGTTTCTAGAAAAACAGTCATCCAAGAAGTCCCAACCAAACCAGATAGTATCCTGATTTTACTGAAGGTTAATTTTAGTGACAAAAAAATGCAGTGGATTTGAGACCAATTTTAGATTTCAGCCTTCTGAGCAAATTAGTTCAGTAAACAAAATTCTGGATGGTCATGGTTCAGTCTGTACTTCCCTTTCTAGATGGAAATGATTGGATGTGCGTTATGGATCTTCAGGACGCGTATTACCACATAAAAATTGACAAGAGCTCCAGAAGGTTCCTCCGCTTTCGGCTAGGAGTCTGTCATTTACAGTTCAGAGTGCTGCCCTTTGGCCTCACCACAGCTCCCATGGTGTTAACCAAGTGTCTGGCAGCAGTAACAGCTCACTTGAGACTGCACAAATTCTGGGTGTTTCCTTATCTAGATGACTGGCTCATCACCACTCCCACCAGCCATCCACTGCTTCAAGCAACAGACTTCATTCTGCACCTGTTCACTTGTTTGGGCATTACAAGTGAATCAGTCAAAATCTCAACTAAGTCCCACTTAAGATCTGGAGTTCATAGGAGCGTATAAGTAAATACAAAGCACTCGCCCAAAGGAGTGAAAACTTAAAACTCAATGAAAAGAAAATAAAAAAACGTCACCAACGATGGTGTAACCACTCAAGATACTGGAGAAACTTTTTATTACAAATCCACCAAGTGCTTTCACCCTGCAACCTCAGGGCTTCATCAGAGTAATGTAACTCCCATAAAATCATGTTTGAATACAGGAAATAACGTCACTTAAACCAATCAATAAATTAATCCATTTAAAATGCAGTTTCCTTAAAACTCATGGTTAAAAACTCTTAAAAATGTTTGTTAATACTGATTTATACATCTAAAATTAGCACTTCTCTACTTAACACATATAAAAACCTTCCAGATTTACACATAAATGGCATAGAATCGTACAAGTAGTATTTAAATGTAAACATAAATTATATCCAAAACAGTACAATCAGATCTGTGTTGCTCTTAATTTTAAAACTGAACTTAATGACACATTATCATTAATTCCAGGGAATACTGTGGCATTTGTCCTAAGTTGCCATTCCATTTCAGCTTTTTCCAAATACAATTTCAAATCCCCACCTCTTCCATGGTCAGTCACCCTTTCAATAATAAAAAATAGGAACTTGTTGAAACTAACACACTTTAAAGAATGGTTATATAATGCACCTTCTTTCTTTTTCTTATTGATGCCCCTAACATGTTCCAAAATTCTTTCCTTTAATTTTCTAGTGGTTTTACCTGCATAGAAAGCTGAGCAAGGCATACAACATGGTCACATACACTACCATCTTCAGTATTGCAGTTGCAGTGACCAGGGCATGGGATTGTGCGGTAGTAACCATCTACTGCCACGTATGGACCTGAATTGATGTATTTACATGCTCTACACATGTTACATTTCAACATGGTTGAACTAAACCTTTTATTTTTGTGTTTTTCTAACCAATTCTTGAGGTTGGCACCTCTAGTGAAGGTAGTTTTTGGTGTAATACCTAAAATGTTTTTCATTTCAGGACTTAAAAGTAAGCTCCATATTTTGTTGACTAGAGATTTAATTTTCAAAGCTTCATTATTTAAAGGAAGACACCCAGGACACTATCAAGTACAGTCCCTTTCCTTGTTTCAAAGGTGAATCCATGGTTGGTGAATAAAATGGGTAAAAACCTGTGATTCCTTCTCTCTCGTATTTGATTTCTAATTCTGGTCAATAATTTAATGGAGTAACCTCTTTCTTTGAACATTCTCACTAAGGTATACATATCGTTAATGAAATCGCTGTCATCACTGGTCAGTCTCTATATCCTCACCATCTGACCTTTACAATACTTTTCTTCTGATGCATAGGATGACAACTATTATAGTGAAGGAGTGAATTAGAGTATGTATATTTTCTGTATACTCTAGAGTTCAGTCTGTTGTTGATTTTATCCCAACTTAATAGCATGTCCAAGAACTCTATGCTATCTGCCAGTTCTATGTGTAAACTTCAAGAATGTCGTGGTTGAATTTAAATATTCCATAAATTCACCTAACTCAGCTGTAGTGCCTTTCCAGAGGATGAGTATATCATCCAAAAAGTCTTAATCAGGTGATTACTTTGTCAAAGAAATTTGATGGGCGCACCCATTTTTCCTCCAATTGAGCCAGCACCAGGTTAGCATATATTGGTGCACATTTGGTTCCCATAGCTACACCTGAGATCTGGTAAAAGAGCTCTCCTTCAAAGAGCAAAAAATGAAGCACAATTTCCTTAAGTTCCACCAATAAATACCTTTTCACATTGTGTATGCCTTCTTTTCCCCGAAGGGCTTCTTCAAACAGTATCAGCCCTTCTTTATGTAGAATTGTTGTAAATAAGTTCTTTACATCTACTGTAACAAATAAGAAATCATCTGTAATAGATGTGTCTGAGTGTTTCTAGACAGTGCCATGAGTCTTTCAAAATGTGTTTATAACACTTGAGTACAGTTTTGCACCAAAAATCTCTATACGCCCCCATGGGTTCAGTTTTTGACCCTATTGCAGCAACATTTGGTCTAAAAGGTGGGTTGTGTAGATGTTCTTCGTGTTTCACTGTTGCAGTCATTACATTTGGATAATCTGCTGGGGGCCCAGAATGTTCTTGGTTTCTC